>NC_092010.1:3908252-3913252 GCF_044704955.1 Pristiophorus japonicus
GAGAGAGGCCTTGGGGCAGGGGTAGAGAGAGAGGCTGGGGGGAGAGAGAGAGAGAGAGAGAGAGAGACTGGGGGGAGAGGTGAGAGTCTGAGGGGAAGAGAGAGAGAGAGAGGCTGGGGAGAGAGAGAGAGAGGGCTGTGGGCAGAGAGAGAGAGAGAGAGAGAGAGAGTGTGGGGAAAGAGAAAGAGGCTGTGGGCAGAGAGAAGCTGGAGGGAGAGAGAGGCTGGAGGGAGAGAGAGGGAGAGTGTTTCGGGGGAGAGAGAGGGAGTGTGTTTCGGGGGAGAGAGAGGGAGGCTGGGGGAGAGAGAGAGGGGCTGCAGGGGTGGGGAGAGAGGGAGAGTCTGGGCGGGGGGGGGGGGAAAGAGAGAGCGAGTGAGCTTGGGATTGGTGAGAGAGAGAGTCTGCGGGGGGGCCGGGGGAAGAGAGCGAGTGAGAGATTGGAGGGAGGGGGAGAGATAGAGAGAGAGAGAGAGAGAGGCTGGAGGGAGGAGAGAGAGAGAGAGAGAGAGAGAGAGAGAGAGAGAGAGAAGTCTGGGGGGGGGCGAAGAGAGAGAGAGAGAGAGAGAGAAAGGCTGGGCGAGAGAGACTGGCGGGGGGGGGCGGGGAGAGAGACAGAGAGGCTGGGGGGGAGAGACAGAGAGAGGTGCTTGGGGGAGAGAAGGTGCTTGGGGGAGAGAGAGGGAGAGAGAGCGTGCGAGAGAGAGAGGCTGTGGGAGAGAGAGAGAGACAGGCTGGAGGGAGGAGAGAGAGAGGCTGGGGGGTTGAGAGAGAGAGAGAGAGAGAGCGCGAGCGAGTTTGGGGGGGAAGAGAGGCTGGGGGGAGGGGAGAGAGAGAGAGAGAGAGAGAGAGGCTGGGGGGGGGGGGGGGAATGAGAGAGAGAGAGAGAGACTGGAGGGAGGGAGAGAGAGAGGCTGGGGGGAGAGAGAGAGAGAGAGAGAGGCTGGGGCGAGTGAGAGAGAGAGAGAGGCTGGGGGGAGGGAGAGAGAGAGAGAGAGAGAGAGAGAGGGAGGGAGACTGGGGGCAGAGAGAGAGAGAGGCTGGAGCGGGGCAGAGAGCAAGAGAGAGATAGATAGAGTCTGGGGGGAGAGAAAGAGAGAGAGAGGCTGGGGGGAGAGAGAGAGAGAGAGAGAGAGAGAGAGAGTGTGGGGAGAGAGAAAGAGGCTGTGGGCAGAGATAGAGAGAGAGTGTGGGGAGAGAGAGAGGGAGAGAGAAGCTGGAGGGAGCGAGAGGGAGAGTGTTTCGGGGAGAGAGAGGGAGTGTGTTTTGGGGGAGAAAGAGGGAGGCTGGGGGAGAGAGAGAGAGGGGCTGCAGGGGTGGGGAGAGAGAGAAGGAGGCTGGGGGGGGGAGAGAGAGAGTCTGCGGGGGGGGCGGGGGGAAGAGAGCGAGTGAGAGACTGGAGGGAGGAGAGAGAGAGAGGCTGGGCGAGAGAGAGAGAGAGAGGCTGGGGGAGGGAGAGAGAGAGAGAGAGAGAGAGAGGGAGGGAGGGAGACTGGGGGCAGAGAGAGAGAGAGGCTGGAGCGGGGCAGAGAGCAAGAGAGAGATAGATAGAGTCTGGGGGGAGAGAAAGAGAGAGAGAGGCTGGGGGAGAGAGAGAGAGAGAGAGAGAGAGAGAGTGTGGGGAGAGAGAAAGAGGCTGTGGGCAGAGAAAGAGAGAGAGTGTGGGGAGAGAGAGAGAGAGGCTGTGGGGAGAGAGAAGCTGGAGGGAGCGAGAGGGAGAGTGTTTCGGGGAGAGAGAGGGAGTGTGTTTTGGGGGAGAAAGAGGGAGGCTGGGGGAGAGAGAGAGAGGGGCTGCAGGGGTGGGGAGAGAGAGAGAAGGAGGCTGGGGGGGGGAGAGAGAGAGTCTGCGGGGGGGGCGGGGGGAAGAGAGCGAGTGAGAGACTGGAGGGAGGAGAGAGAGAGAGGCTGGGCGAGAGAGAGAGAGAGAGAGAGAGAGAGGCTGGGGGGAGGGAGAGAGAGAGAGAGAGAGAGAGAGAGAGGGAGGGAGACTGGGGGCAGAGAGAGAGAGAGGCTGGAGCGGGGCAGAGAGCAAGAGAGAGATAGATAGAGTCTGGGGGGAGAGAAAGAGAGAGAGAGGCTGGGGGGAGAGAGAGAGAGAGAGAGGCTGGGCGAGAGAGACTGGCGGGGGGGGGGGGGGGGGAGAGAGAGAGAGAGAGAGAGGCTGGGGGGGAGAGACTGGCGGGGGGGGGGGAAGAGAGAGAGAGAGGCTGGGGGGGAAGAGACTGGCGGGGGGGGGGAAGAGAGAGAGAGGCTGGGGGGGAGAGACAGAGAGAGGCGCTTGGGGGAGAGAGAGAGAGAGAGAGAGGCTGGGGGGAGAGAGAGAGAGAGACAGGCTGGAGAGAGAGAGAGAGAGCGAGCGAGGGTCGGGGGGGAAAGAGAGGCTGGGGGGAGGGGGAGAGAGAGAGAGGGACTTCGGGGGAGAGAGAGAGAGAGAGAGGGACTTCGGGAGAGAGAGAGCGAGCGAGCCTGGGGGGGGACTTCGGGAGAGAGAGAGCGAGCGAGCCTGGGGGGGGTAGCGAGAGAGAGAGAGAGAGAGTGAGCGACTCTGGGGGAAGAGAGAGAGAGAGATTGGGGGGGAGAGAGAGAGGTTGGGGGAGAGAGAGAGAGAGAGAGAGAGAGAGAGCCTGGACCGGGGGGGGGCGGTGGGGGGGAAGAGAGAGAGAGAGGCTGGGGGAGAGAGAGAGAGAGAGAGAGAGAGAGCCTGGCCGGGGGTGGGGGGGAAGAGAGAGAGAGAGAGAGAGAGAGAGAAAAAGAGAGAGAAAGAGAGGCTGGGGAGAGAGAGTGAGAGAGAGGCTGGGGGGGAGAGAGGGAGAGAGGCTGGGAGGAGAGAGAGAGGCTGGGAGGAGAGAGAGAGAGAGAGAGAGGGAGTGAGAGAGAGAGCCGGGGCTGGGGGGGGGGGGGGGGGGGAAGGTAGGGGGAAGAGAGAGAGAGAGACTGGAGGGAGGGAGAGAGAGAGAGAGAGAGAGAGACTCATGTATCTCACATTACTGTATATAACTGTATCTTACCATGCTATACATGACTGTAAATGCATATGACATGTAACAATAAGCATACCTTACCACCAGGGGTGCACTTGCAGGAGACACTCCATACCTGTCCCACTGAGGTATATAAAGGGAGGTCTCAGGCAAGTGCAGCACTGGAGAGCTGGAATTAAAGGTGCAGGTCTGAGTGACCTTGACTTCAGCATGTGTCTCGTGTAAGTCAGTACATTCGAGTCAGGACTTAACAGTGGCGACGAGTTATGGGATCACAGAATCCACAGAATGGCTACCAACAGCTCAGATGAGAAATACAATGCTGGAGACAATTGGGATGACTTTATAGAAAGGCTCCAGCAAAGTTTTGTGACCAAAGACTGGTGAGGCGACGATAAGGCAGACAAGAGAAGAGCCCATCTCTTGACCAGCTGTGGCTCGAAGACATACGCTTTAATGAAAGACCTGTTGGCACCCGAGAAACCAGCAAGCAAGTCGTTTGAGGAGTTGAGCACACTGGAGAGAGACCACCTACACATGGCCAGACAGAGGTTCAACAACTACAGACGCTGTGTGGGCCAAAGTATACCCGACTTCGTGGCGGAACTTCAGAGGCTGGCTAGTTCATGTGAGTTCCCCGATTAACTAAGGAGAGAAGTACCAAGAGACTTTTTTATTGAAGGAATAGGCCATGCAGGCATATTCCTAAAGCTTATAGAGATGAAGAACTTGACTCTAGAGGCAGCAGCACTGGTCGCACAGACCTTCTTGGCAGGCGAAGAAGAAACGAGGCTGGTCTATACTTCGGGTACAACAACCAACGAGGCATCGGAACAAGGGGTTCACATTGTGAAACAAACCGCTACCCCCACACACAGAAAAAGACAGGAGAGCAGACCTTCAGCAGTAGACAGTGGCGCCGAAAGCCATCAAAATCAAGGGCCACATGAATGGCCGAACACACCTCATCAACCCACAATGCAAGCAATCAACAACAGATTGAGAGAAGCTCAAGGGAGATCAGCCAGACGCAGCTCATCCTTCGGAAACAATGGAAACGGTCTGTGTTGGAGATGTGGGGGAAGGCACTCAACCAGGGTGTGTCGATTTCAGCATGCCGTTTGCAGAAACTGCAACTACACAGGGCATCTGGCTCGCATGTGCAGAAAAACAGCAGCTCGGCTGGTATACGAATCGGAAGGGTCGGAAAGCGGACCAGAAGACGGTTGGAACAGTGCACGGGACGCCGAGGTACAGCGGGTTAACACGATCAATGTCCACTGTTCTTACACCAAGACGCCTCCAATAATGAGGGTTCTACTCAACGGGATACCCGTCAACATGGAACTGGACACGGGGGCCAGTCAATCCCTCATGAGCGTTCAACAATTTGAACAGCTGTGGCCGCACAAAAGCAACAGACCAAAAATCACAAAGATCGACACCAAACTAAAGAAATCGTCCCAGTCCTTGGTAGCGCCATGCTCTCAGTCACACACAAAGGGATCGTGCACCGACTTTCCCTGTGGATTGTCCCCGGGGGATCTCCCAGCCCTGTTGGGGAGAAGCTGGCTAGCAGAACTTAATTGGAAATGGGATGATGCTCACGCCATGTCGTCAGAGGAACGGACCTCCTACTCAACAGTTCTAAGCCGTTTTGAACATCTCTTTCAGCCAGGTGTGGGCACCTTCAAAGGGGCTAAAGGTAGAATCTACATCACACAGAATGCCAGACCGGTCCATCACAAGGCTAGAGCTGTGCCTTATGTGATGAGGTAAAAGATTGAAAACGAACTGGACCAGCTTCTGCGGGAAGGCATAATTTCTCCCGTGGAATTCAGCGACTGGGCGAGCCCCATCGTCCCGGTCATGAAGCCTGATGGATCCGTGCGAATCTGTGGGGATTACAAGTCTACCATAAACAGAGTCTCCCTACAGGACCAATACCCGCTGCCCAGAGCGGAGGACCTATTTGCCACGTTGGCTGGAGGAAAACTTTTCTCGAAACTTGACCTCACATCT
>NC_092010.1:3918252-3934287 GCF_044704955.1 Pristiophorus japonicus
ACACGTGTTGCACCTGCGAACACAAAATTCCAGGTCTGCATCTATCCCTGGCTACCAAACGTGTGACCTGGCAACTGCCTTCACCATGACAATGCCCGGGTGCTCCTTGTGGAGTTCTCAGATGAACATCTCTCTGCCCATCTGGGGCATGACTACTCAGTTCCCCCAAAGTAGGCAATCGGCCTGAGTCGAGAGTTCATTCTTGCGCCTGTGAAATGGTTTAAATTCCTCAGGGCATGCCCTGTACGTGGCTGACCAGTCCCCATTCAGGACACATTTCTTGACTAAAGACAGTAGCGGGTCTCTATTTGTCCAGACTTTGATCTGACGGGCTGTCACGGGTGAGCCTTCGCTTTCGAAAGCTTCAACAACCATGACCATCTCAGCAGCATGTTCGGTTGCCCCCTCAGTGATGGCTAGTGGGAGCCTGCTGAGTGCATCGGCGCAGTTTTCGGTGCCCGGTCTGTGCCGAATTGTGTAGTCATAGGCGGCTAACGTGAGTGCCCACCTCTGTATGCTGACCGATGCGTTTGCATTTATGTCCTTGTTGTCGGCCAAAAGGGACGCAAGGGGTTTGTGATCTGTCTCCAGCTCAAATTTCCTGCCAAACAGGTACTGGTGCATTTTCTTTACCGCATATACACATGCAAGCACTTCCTTTTCTACCATCCCGTAGCCCCTTTCTGCCTGGGACAGACTCCTGGAGGCATAAGCTACCGGCTGTAACTGACCCTTGGCATTGACATGCTGCAACACACACCCGACCCCATTGGACGACGCATTGCACGTTAAAACAAGTTTTTTTACATGGGTCATATAGCATTAACAGATTGTTGGAGCATAACAAATTGCGTGCTCTATCAAAAGCCCTTTCCTGGCTGTCCCCCCAGATACATTAGCGACCTTTACGTAGGAGCACGTGTAGCACGTGTAGCGGCTCGAACAGCGTGCTCAATTGGGGAAGAAAGTTACCAAAATAGTTCAGGAGCCCCAGGAACGAACGCAGCTCCATCGTGTTACGGGGTCTGGGTGCTCTCTGGATCGTTTCCATTTTGGACACAGTAGGTCTGATCCCGTCTGCTGCTACCCTCCTCCCCAGGAATTCTACCTCTGGAGCTAGGAAGACACACTTCGCCTTTTTCAGTCGCAGACCTACCCGGTCCAGTCTGCGTAGCACCTCCTCCAGGTTGTGGAGGTGTTCTTCAGTATCACAACCCATGATGAGGATGTTGTTTTGAAAAACCACCGTCCTTGGAATCGACTTGAGGAGGCTTTCCATGTTTCGTTCAATGATCGCGACGGCCGAGCGAATCTCGAACGAACATCTGTTGTACTCAAATAGCCCCTTGTGTGTCGTGATGGTGGTCAGCTTCTTCGACTCACTCGCCAGCTCCTGAGTCATGTAAGCTGAGGTCAGGTCCAATTTTGAAAAAAGTTTGCCATCGGATAGCATCGCAAAGAGGTCCTCAGCTCTCAGTAGCGAGTACTGGTCTTGGAGTGACATCCGATTAATGGTGGCCTTGTAATCACCACATATCCTGACCGACCCATCCACCTTGAGCACCGGCATTATCGGGCTCGCCCAGTCACTGAATTCGAGTGGCGAGATGATACCTTCCCTCAACAAGCGGTCCAATTCACCCTCTATCTTTTCCCGCATCACGTACGGTACCGCTCTGGCCTTGTGGTGTACTGGCCTGGCGTCCGGGTTTATGCGAATCACTACCTTGGCCCCCATGAAAGTGCCAATGCTGGGTTGAAATAGTGAGTCAAATTTGTCCAGGACCTGTGAGCATGATATTCACTCCACAGAAGAAATTGCATTGACATCGTCCCATTTCCAGTTCATGACAGCAAGCCAACTCCTCCCCAGTAGTGCGGGACTGTCCCCCGGGACAATCCAAAGTGGCAACCTGTTCTCCGAATCTTTGTGGGTCACGACTACCGTGGCGCTGCCTAGCACCGGAATGATCTCCTTTGTGTATGTACGTAGCTGTGCGTCAATCAGCGATAATTTTGGCCTCCTGGCCTTAGACGCCCACAACTTGTCAAACTGTTTGATACTCATCAGGGATTGGCTGGCCCCCGTGTCTAGCCCCATTGATACTGGGATGCCATTGAGGAGCATTTTCATCATTATCGGTGGCGTCCTGGTGTATGAACTGTATACGTGCTCCACATGAACTCGCTGAACTTCAGCTTCCAGTGATTTCCCCCAGCGTCCATTTGGCCTTCTAGGGCTTACATCGGGCCCGTCCTCCTCGTACATCAACCTGACTGCAGGCTTTCTGCACATACGCGCCAAGTGATCGCTGACTTTGCAATTTCTGCAGGTATATTGCTGATAACTATAAGCTCTGGCTGTGCGTTTGCCTCCACACCTCCAACATGAGCCGTTGTTGGAAACAAAAGATCCATTACAAGTCAATCGTCTCTGACTGTCTCTGTAACTGTCCTTAAACGTACCATTGACAGGTGTTGATGGCCCCATTACTGGCCGCATTGTCCCTTGCGATGGCATGAATCGCTGTTCAGCTAGCCATTGTCTCTGTTGAATTCCCCCTTTGGTTTCGACGACATGCTCGGGCACGTCCGAATGCCCTTGTCTGCCTGGAGAACTGTGTGCCGCGTTAACAATGTTGACTCCCTGTCCATTTGCTGCATTTAAACCAAGATTTTTGTCAAACATCATTCTGGTCTCTTCCTCCCCTGAGATAAATGTCTGGGCCATCAAAGCCGCCGTTTCGAGGGTCGTCTTTGATCTCAATCAGTTTCCTGAAAACCCCAGCGTACCCGATGCCCTCAATAAAAAAGTCTCACAGCATCTCCGCTCTGCATGCATCTGGGAACTTACATAGGCTCGCCAGTCGCCGGAGATCTGCCACGAAGTCTGGAACGCTTTGCCCTTCTCGCCGCCGGTGCGTATAAAACCGGTGTCTCACCATGTGCATGCTGCTCGCCGGTTTAAAGTGTTCCCCGATCAACTTACTGAGTTCTTCAAAAGTTTTGTCCGCCGACTTCTCTGGCACTAGAAGGTCCTTCATCAGGGAGTACGTCCTGGATCCACAAACCGTGAGGAGATGAGCCCGGCGTTTGTCGGCCGAATCCTGTCCCAACCATTCCTTAGGTGACAAAACTTTGCTGTAGTCTCTCAATAAAATCGTCCCAATCATCACCAACACAGTACCTCTCGTCTGTGCTGCTAGTGGCCATGCTCGCGTGGTTTAAATCCCATCCTCGTCGCCAATGATATGGCCTTACTATACAGTACAAATGCACACGAGGCCCATTCTTGAGAGGTCACTCTGTGACCAGTAACCTTTATTCCAGCACTGAAGTGATGAAGGTGGGTGGAGCTTCCCCTTTTGTACCTCAAAGTCCAGGTTAGGAGTGTCTCCCACAAGTTCACCACCTAGTGGTCAGTGTTCTCACGGTGTACAACTTAGGTCAGTTTATACATGGGTTACAATGACAGTTGAATACATGACACTCTCTGCATCCATCTTGTCAAGCCCCCTCATAATCTTATACGTTTCGATAAGATCGCCTCTCATTCTTCTGAATTCCAATGAGTAGAGGCCCAACCTACTTAATCTTTCCTCATAAGTCAACCCCCTCAGCTCTGGAATCAACCTAGTAAACCTTCTCTGAACTGTCTCCAAACCAAGTATATCGTTTCGTAAATATTGAAACCAAAACTGCACGCAGTATTCCAGGTGTGGCCTCACCAATACCCTGTATAATTTTAGCAAGACTTCCCTGCTTTTATACTCCATCCCCTTTGCAATAAAGGCCAAGATACCATTGGCCTTCCTGATCACTTGCTGTACCTGCACACTATCCTTTTGTGTTTCATGCACAAGTCCCCCCAGGTCCCATTGTACTGCAGCACTTTGCAATCTTTCTCCATTTAAATAATAACTTGCTGTTTGATTTTTTCTGCCAAAATGCATAAACTCACACTTTCCAACATTATACTCCATCTGCAAAATTTTTGCCCACTCACTTAGCCTGTCTATGTCCTTTTGCAGGTTTTTTGTGTCCTCCTCACACATTGCTTTTCCTCCCATCTTTGTATCATCAGCAAACTTGGCTACGTTTAACTCAGTCCCTTTTTCCAAGTTATTAATATAGATTGTAAATAGTTGCGGTCTCAGCACTGACTGCTGCGGCACCCCACGAGTTACTGGATGCCAACCAGAGAACTAACCATTTATCCCGACTCTCTGTTTTCTGTTAGTTAGCCAATTCTTTATCCATGCTAATATATTATCCCCAACCCCGTGAACTTTTATCTTCTGCAGTAACCTTTTATGTGGTACCTTGTCAAATGCCTACTGGAAGTCCAAATACACCACATCCACTGGTTCCCCTTTATCCACCCTGTTCGTTACATCCCCAAAACATTCCAGGAAATTTGTCAAACATGACTTCCCCTTCATATATCCATGCTGACTCTGCCTGACCAAATTTTGCTTTTCCAAATGTCCTGTTACTGCTTCTTTAATAATGGACTCCAACATTTTCCCAACCACAGATGTTAGGTTAACTGGTCTATAGTTTCCTGCTTTTTGTCTGCCTCCTTTTTTAAATAGGGGCATTACATTTGCAGTTTTCCAATCTGCTGGGATCTCCCCAGAATCCAGGGAATTTTGGTAAATTACAACCAATGCATCCACAATCCCTGCCGCTACTTCTCTTAAGACCCTGGGATGCAAGCCATCAGGTCCAGGGGATTTATCTGTCTTTACACCCATTATCTTACTGAGTACAACCTCCTTAATGATTGTGATTGTGTTAAGTTCCTCCCCCCCTATAGCACCTTGACTATCCACTGTTGGAATATTATTAGTGTCCTCGACCGTAAAGACTGATACAAAATATTTGTTCAGAGTTTCTGCCATCTCCATGTTCCCCATTACTAATTCCCCGGTCTCGTCCTCTAAGGGACCAACATTTACTTTAGCCACTCTTTTCCTTTTTATATACCTATAGAAACTCTTGCTATCTGTTTTTGTATTTTGTGCTAGTTTACTTTCATAGTCTATCTTCCCTTTCTTAATCAATTTTTTTTGTAATTCTTTGCTGGCTTTTAAAAGCTTCCCAATCTTCTGCCCTCCCGTTAGTTTTGGCCTTTGTATGCCCTTGTTTTTAATTGGATACCGTCCTTTATGTCTTCAGTTAGCCACGGATGACTATCTTTTCTCTTACACCCTTTCCTCCTCTCTGGAATATATTTTTCTTGAGAGTTGTGAAATATCTCTTTAAATGTACACCACTGTTCATCAACAGTCCTACATTTTAATCTATTTTCCCAGTCCACTTTAACCAACTCTGCCCTCATACCTTCATAGTCTCCTTTATTTAAGCTCAGTACGCTGGTTAGAGACAAATTTTCTCACCCTCCATCTGAATTTGAAATTCAATCATGCTATGATCACTTATTCTGAGGGGATCCTTTACTAAGAGATTGTTTATTAATCCTGTCTCATTATACAGGACCAGATCGAAGATAGCCTGCCCCCTGATTGGTCCCGTTACGTACTGCTCAAGGAACCCGTCCCTTATGCACTCGATCAACTCCTCCTCAAGGCTACCCTGACCAATTTGATTTGTCCAATCAATATGGAGGTTAAAATCATCCATGATTATTGCTGTTCCCTTTTGACAAGCCCCCATTATTTCTTGGTTTATGCTCCAACCAACAGAGCAGCTATTGTTACGGGGCCGATAGACTACACCCACCAGAGACTTTTTCCCCTTATTGTTCCTTATCTCCACCCAAACTGTTTCAACACCCTTATCATTTGAGCCAATGTCGTTTCCCACTATTGCAGTGGTTCCATCCTTTATCAACAGAGCTACCCCACCTCCTTTTCCTTTCTGTCTGTCCTTCCGGATTGTGAAGTACCCCTGAATATTTAATTCCCAGTTCTGGTCACCTTGCAACCACGTCTCTGTAATGGTTATCAGATCAGACCCATTTGTCTCAATTTGTGCCGTCAACTCATCTATTTTGTTACAAATGCTACGTGCATTTAGACAAAGTGCTTTTAAGTTTGTTTTTTTACCCTTTTTTCCTGCTTGTTTCCTCTCTCCTTCAAGCTCACTTTCTACATTTTTGCTTTCTAATTCCAGCTTTACTCCCCTCCCTACTGAATCTAGTTTCAGGTTCCCATCCCCCTGCCAAGCTAGTTTAAACCCTCCCCAACAACACGAGCAAACTCCCCCGTGAGGATATTAGTCCCGGCTCTGTTGAAACATACAAACATAGAAACATAGAAAATAGGTTCAGGAGTAGGCCATTCGGCCCTTCGAGCCTGCACCGCCATTCAATGAGTTCATGGCTGAACATGCAACTTCAGTATCCCATTCCTGCTTTCTCGCCATACCCCTTGATCCCCCTAGTAGTAAAGACTACATCTAACTCCTTTTTGAATATATTTAGTGAATTGGCCTCAACAACTTTCTGTGGTAGAGAATTCCACAGGTTCACCATTCTCTGGGTGAAGAAGTTTCTCCTCATCTCGGTCCTAAATGACTTACCCCTTATCCTTAGACTGTGACCCCTGGTTCTGGACTTCCCCAACATTGGGAACATTCTTCCTGCATCTCACCTGTCTAAACCCGTCAGAATTTTAAAGGTTTCTATGAGATCCCCTCTCATTCTTCTGAACTCCAGTTGATCCAGTCTTTCTTGATATGTCAGTCCCGCCATCCCAGGAATCAGTCTGGTGAACCTTCGCTGCACTCCCTCAATAGCAAGAATGTCCTTCCTCAAATTAGGAGACCAAAACTGTACACAATACTCCAGGTGTGACCTCACCAAGGCCCTGTACAACTGTAGTAACACCTCCCTGCACTCAAATCCCCTAGCTATGAAGGGCAAATATCATTTGCCTTCTTCACCGCCTGCTGTACCTGCATGCCAACCTTCAATGACTGATGTACCATGACACCCAGGTCTCGTTGCACCTTCCCTTTTCCTAATCTGTCACCATTCAGATAATAGTCTGTCTCTCTGTTTTTACCACCAAAGTGGATAACCTTACATTTATCCACATTATACTTCATCTGCCATGCATTTGCCCACTCACCTAACCTATCCAAGTCACTCTGCAGCCTCATAGCATCCTCCTCGCAGCTCACACTGCCACCCAACTTAGTATCATCCGCAAATTTGGAGATACTACATTTAATCCCCTCGTCTAAATCATTAATGTACAATGTAAACAGCTGGGGCCCCAGCACAGAACCTTGTGGTACCCCACTAGTCACTGCCTGCCATTCTGAAAAGTACCCATTTACTCCTACTCTTTGCTTCCTGTCTGCCAACCAGTTCTCTATCCACGTCAGCACACTATCCCCAAATCCCATGTGCTTTAACTTTGCACATTAATCTCTTGTGTGGGACCTTGTCGAAAGCCTTCTGAAAGTCCAAATACAGCACATCAACTGGTTCTCCCTTGTCCATTCTACTGGAAACATCCTCAAAAAATTACAGAAGATTTGTCAAGCATGATTTCCCTTTCACAAATCCATGCTGACTTGGACCTATCATGTCACCTCTTTCCAAATGCGCTGCGATGACATCCTTAATAATTGATTCCATCATTTTACCCACTACCGATGTCAGGCTGACCGGTCTATAATTCCCTGTTTTCTCTCTCCCTCCTTTTTTAAAAAGTGGGGTTACATTGGCTGCCCTCCAGTCCATAGGAACTGATCCAGAGTCTATGGAATGTTGGAAAATGACTGTCAATGCATCCGCTATTTCCAAGGCCACCTCCTTAAGTACTCTGGGATGCAGACCATCAGGCCCTCGGGATTTATCGGCCTTCAATCCCATCAATTTCCCCAACACAATTTCCCGACTAATAAGGATTTCCCTCAGTTCCTCCTTCTTACTAGAACCTCTGACCCCTTTTATATCCGGAAGGTTGTTTGTGTCCTCCTCAGTGAATACCGAACCAAAGTACTTGTTCAATTGGTCTGACATTTCTTTGTTCCCAGTTATGACTTCCCCTGATTCTGACTGCAGGGGACCTACGTTTGTCTTTACTAACCTTTTTCTCTTCACATATATATATATATATATATAGAAGCTTTTGCAGTCCGTTTTAATGTTCCCTGCAAGCTTCCTCTCGTACTCCATTTTCCCTGCCCTAATCAAACCCTTTGTCCTCCTCTGCTAAGTTCTAAATTTCTCCCAGTCCCCGGGTTCGCTGCTATTTCTGGCCAATTTGTATGCCACTTCCTTGGCTTTAATACTATCCCTGATTTCCCTAGATAGCCACGGTTGAGCCACCTTCCCTTTTTTATTTTTACGCCAGACAGGGATGTACAATTGTTGTAGTTCATCCATGCGGTCTCTAAATGTCTGCCATTGCCCATCCACTGTCAACCCCTTAAGTATCATTCGCCAATCTATCCTAGCCAATTCACACCTCATACCTTCAAAGTTACCCTTCTTTAAGTTCTGGACCATGGTCTCTGAATTAACTGTTTCATTCTCCATCCTAATGTAGAATTCCACCATATTATGGTCACTCTTCCCCAAGGGGCCTCACACAACGAGATTGCTAATTAATCCTCTCTCATTACACAACACCCAGTCTAAGATGGCCTCCCCCCTAGTTGGTTCCTCGACATATTGGTCTAGAAAACCATCCCTTATGCACTCCAGGAAATCCTCCTCCACCGTATTGCTTCCAGTTTGGTTAGCCCAATCTATATGCATATTAAAGTCACCCATGATAACTGCTGCACCTTTATTGCATGCACCCCTAATTTCCTGTTTGATGCCCTCCCCAACATCACTACTACTGTTTGGAGGTCTTTACACAACTCCCACTAACGTTTTTTGCCCTTTGGTGTTCTGCAGCTCTACCCATATAGATTCCACATCATTCAAGCTAATGTAATTCCTAACTATTGCATTAATTTCCTCTTTAACCAGCAATGCTACTCCACCTCCTTTTCCTTTTGTTCTATCCTTCCTGAATGTTTAATACCCTTGGATGTTGAGTTCCCAGCCCTGATCATCCTGGAGCCACGTCTCTGTAATCCCAATCACATCATATCTGTTAACATCTATTTGCACAGTTAATTCATCCACCTTATTACGGATACTCCTTGCATTAAGACACAAAGCCTTCAGGCTTGTTTTTTTAACACGCTTTGTCCTTTTAGAATTATGATGTAGTGTGGCCCTTTTTGTTTCTTGCCTTTGTTTACTCAGCCTTCCACTATTGCTTTTTACCTTTCTACCATCTGTTTCTGACTCCATATTACTTCGCCCTATCTCGCTGCATAGGTTTCCATCCCCCTGCCATATTAGTTTAAACACTCCCGAACTGCATGAGCAAATGTTACCCCGAGGACATCAGTTCCAGTCCTGCCCAAGTGCAGACCGTCCCTTTTGTACAGGTCCCACTTCCCCCAGAACTGGTTCCAATGTCCCAGGAATTTGAATCCCTCCCTCTTGCACCACTGCTCAAGCCACGTATTTATTCTAACTATCCTGCTCCCTCTACTCTGATTAGCACGTGGCACTGGTAGGAATCCAGAGATTACTACCTTTGAGGTCCTACTTTTTAATTTAACTCCCAGCTCCCTAAATTCAGCTTGAAGACCTCTTCCTGCTTCTTACCTATATCGTTGGTACCTACATGTACCACGACAACTGGCTGTTCACCCTCCCTCTCCAGAATGCTCTGCTGCCGCTCCGAGACATCCTTGACCCTTGCACCAGGGAGGCAACATACCACCCTGGAGTCTCGGTTACGGCCGCAGAAACTCCTATCTATTCCCCTTACAATAGAGCCCCCTATCGCTGTAGCTCTCCCACTCTTTTTCCAGCCCTTCTGTGCAGCAGAGCCACCCATGGTGCCATGAACCTGGCTGCTGGTGCCTTCCCCTGGTAAGTCTTCTCCCCCAACAGTATCCAAAACGGTATGTCTGTTTTGGAGGGAGATGACCGCAGAGGACTCCTGCACTACCTTCCTGCTCTTGCCTTGTCTCTTGGTCACCCATTCACTATCTGTCCTAATCTTTACCTGTGGTGTGACCAACTCACTAAATGTGCTATCCACAACATTCTCAGCATCGTGCATGCTCCAGAGTGAGTCCATCCACAGCTCCAGTGCCGACATGCAGTCTGTCAGGAGCTGCAGCTGGACACACTTCCTGCACACATAGTAGTCAGGGACACTTGAAGTGTCCCTGATTTCCCACATAGCACAGGAGGAGCATGACATGGGTCTGAGCTCTTCTGCCATGACTTAACCCTTAAATTAATTTACTTACTAAAATTTACTTAAACACCAAACAGCGACTTAGTAGTTCGCTGCCAATTAAACCAATCTAAAATTCAGTCTAAGAGAGTTACACTTACCAGCTTGGCTGTGACGTCACCTCTCGATTTTGCGCCCCTCTATCTTTGTCTGCAGCTGGTTGAGCTGGTCTCTGGGTCTCCGTCTCCTACTCTCGCACTCCTTATCAGTTGCTCCAGTGTCAGCACTGGTAGGAAAAACAAGACAAAACAACACCTGCCACCCCTACTTGCCCTTAAAACTCACCCACTTACCAAGCTCACAAATGCCACTCTATGTTGCTGCACTTGAGGTGCAACCCGTCCGGCTTGTTCAGGTCCCAACTCTTCCAGAAGCGGTCCCAATGTCTCAGGAATCTAAAGCCCTCCCGCCTGCACCACCTCTCCAGCCACGTATTCATAAGAACATAAGAATTAGGAACAGGAGTAGGCCATCTAGCCCCTCGAGTCTGCTCCGCCATTCAACGAGATCATGGCTGATCTGGCCGTGGACTCAGCTCCACTTACCCGCCCTCTCCCCGTAACCCTTAATTCCCTTATTGGTTAAAAATCGATCTATGTGATTTGAATACATTCAATGAGCTAGCCTCAACTGTTTCCTTGGGCAGAGAATTCCACAGATTCACAACCCTCTGGGAGAAGAAATTCCTTCTCAACTCGGTTTTAAATTGGCTCCCCTGTATTTTGAGGCTGTGCCCCCTAGTTCTAGTCTCCCCGACCAGTGGAAACAACCTCTCTGCCTCTATCTTGTCTATCCCTTTCATTATTTTAAGTGTTTCTATAAGATCACCCCTCCCTTCTGAACTCCAACGAGTAAAGACCCAGTCTACTCAATCTATCATCATAAGGTAACCCCCTCATCTCCGGAATCAGCCTAGTGAATCGTCTCTGTACCCCCTCCAAAGCTAGTATATCCTTCCTTAAGTAAGGTGACCAAAACTGCACGCAGTACTCCAGGTGCGGCCTCACCAATACCCTGTACAGTTGCAGCA
Organism: Pristiophorus japonicus; assembly: GCF_044704955.1. NCBI lineage: Eukaryota > Metazoa > Chordata > Chondrichthyes > Pristiophoridae > Pristiophorus > Pristiophorus japonicus. The sequence goes on from NC_092010.1 coordinate 3,929,578, forward strand.
GGACCTCCCTGCTTTTGTACTCCATCCCTCTCGCAGTGAAGGCCAACATTCCATTCGCAACAGAGCCAGCCACGGTGCCATGAACTTGGCTGCTGCTGCTCTCTCCTGATGAGTCATCCCCCTCAACAGTACTCAAAGCGGTGTATCTGTTTTGCAGGGGGATGACCGCAGGGGACCCCTGCACTACCTTCCTTGCACTGCTCTTCCTGCTGGTCTTCCATTCCCTATCTGGCTGTGGACCCTTCACCTGCGGTAAGACCAACTCACTACACGTGTTACTCACGTCATTCTCAGCATCGTGGATGCTCCAGAGTGAATCCACCCCCAGCTCCAATTCCGCAACGCGGACCGTCAGGAGCTGGAGGCGGATACACTTCCCGAACACGTAGTCGTCAGGGACACCGGAAGTGTCCCCGAGTTCCCACGTGGTACAGGAGGAGCATATCACATGACCGAGCTCTCCTGCCATGACTTAACCCTTAGATACACTTGAATTGGCAACAACAATGCTAAAGTTTACTCACTGTTATAGAAGAGAAAAAAGAAAAACTACTCACCAATCACCAGCCAATCACTTACCCCCTTGACCGTGACGTCACCTTTCTATTTGTTTCTACTTCTTTTTTGCCTTCTCCCTGTAAGCTGCACAAGCTGGGCCTTTATAGACCTCTCGCCAACCCCGGACTCACGCCTCTCCAACGTTGCTCATTCACCTGCTTTATCCTCCTATTTCTGTACTCATTAGCTCGTGGCACCGGGAGTAATCTGGAGATTACTACCTTTGAGGTCCTGCTTTTTAATCTCTCTCCTCGCTCCCTAAACTCTGCCTCATCCCTCTTTCTACCTATGTCATTGGACCACGACCTCTGGCTGTTCCCCCTCTCCCCCAAAGAATGCCCTGCAGCCGCTCAGTGACCTCCTTGACCCTGGCACCAGGGAGGCAACATACCATCCTGGAATCACGTCTACGGCCGCAGAAACGCCTGTCTGTTCCCCTGACTATTGAATCCCCTACTACTATAGCTCTTCCATTCTTCCTCCTCCCCCCTTGTGCAGCTGAGCCACCCGTGGTGCCGTGGACTTGGTTCTGGCTGTACTCCCCAGAGCCACCATCTGGTACCGGTTGGAGAGCGAGATGGACTCAGGGGACTGCTGCACTACCTGCCTAGTCCTCCTCTTCTGTCTGGCGGTCACCCACTCCCTCTCTGCCTGCACACTCTTAAGCTGCGGGGCTGACCACCTCTAGAAACGTGTTATCCACGTAGCTCTCAGTCTCGCAGATGCACCGCAGTGACTCCAGCCGCCGCTCAAGCTGCAAAACCCGGAGCTCGAGTCGGGGCAGCTGGAGGCACCTCCTGCACACGTGGTCGTCCCGGCTGCACGAAGCTTCCAGGATTCCCCACGTGCCACAGGACGTGCAATCCACGGGACTGAGCTGCCCTGCCATCCCTCGAGTTACACTCGGAACTGTCGAGTCGAGCTAATCTCTAAACCTTAGCACAACACACCCAGCCGCTACTCAGCAAACAGCCGATTTAATTAACTGGCTCTCCTTAGATAATAAAGATCACATATATTTACTGGCAGATCCTACTTAGGACAATGCCAAAGGTTTCCGACTGAAAAGAAAAATAAAAATATTCACCAATCCACCGGCCAATCACACTTCGATTTTGATATTTTGACTTTGTCTGTCCCTGCAGCAGCTAGCTCCTCCTAATCTGCCGCGCCCTTTGATCTGGGCCTCCATCTTTCCGCTCCTGTCTGATGTTTAACGTCTAAGGTAGCAGTTACAGTCCGCAGCAGCAGTCCTCACTAAATCAAAGCCCAATCGGAGTCTGGAAATTGCGGTGCTCGATGCTATTACAGGTTTCTGATTCGGACTATAATCCCAATGGTCAGGAGGGTGAGCCGCTCAGGTCAGTCAGTGACAGTGGAATCCGCGGCTTTGGGGGATGTGATTGGATAATATCACCGTTCACACCAATGTTCCGAGTACCACAACCGCCAGGATGGAGAGAGAAATCCCTCTGCCTGTGAGAAATAAACACATTCAATATTATTTGAAAGCAATGAATAGAAATAAATCTCTCGAGGTTTAAACACAAAGACAGCACCAATGTGCATTTAATTAGCTCCTTTCGCAATTCGCTTCACAGGAGCATAAATCAAACAAAATCTGACACCAGGCCACATAAGGGGAGATTAGGACAAGTGACTAAAAGATTGGGCAAAGAGGTAAGTTTTAAGGAACGTCTTAAAGGCGGAGAGGTTTACAGAGGGAGTTCCAGAGCTTGGGACCCAGGCAGCTGAAGGCACGGCCACCGATGGTGGAGCGATTATAATCAGGGATGGTCAGGAGGGCAGAGTTAGAGGAGTGCAGACATCTCGGGGGTTGTGGGGCTGGAGATTACAGAGATAGGGAGGGGTGAGGGCCATGGAGGGATTTGTAAACAAGGATGAGAATTTTGAAATTGAGGCGTTGCGTAACCAGGAGCCAATGTAGGTCGGTGAGCACAGGGGGTGATGGGTGAGTGGGACTTGGTGCGAGTTAGGACACGGGGCACAGGGGGTGATGGGTGAGCGGGACACGGTGCAAGTTAGGACACGGGGCAGTGAGCACAGGGGTGATGGGTGAGTGGGACTTGGTGCGAGTTAGGACACGGGGCACAGGGGATGATGGGTGAGTGGGACTTGGTGCAAGTTAGGACACGGGGCAGTGAGCACAGGGGTGATGGGTGAGTGGGACTTGGTGCGAGTTAGGACACGGGGCAGTGAGCACAGGGGTGATGGGTGAGTGGGACTTGGTGCAAGTTAGGACACGGGGCACAGGGGTGATGGGTGAGCGGGACTGGGTGTGAGTTAGGACACGGGGCACAGGGGGTGATGGGTGAGCGGGACTTGGTGCAAGTTAGGATAAGGGGCACAGGGGGTGATGGGTGAGCGGGACTTGGTGAGAGTTAGGACACGGGTCGGTGAGCACAGGGGGTGATGGGTGAGTGGGACTTGGTGCGAGTTAGGACACGGGCTGCCGAGTTTTGGATAACCTCAAGTTTACGTCGGGTGGAATGTGGGAGGCCGGCCAGGAGTGAGTCGGAATAGTCAAGTCTGGAGGTAACAAAGGCAGGGATGAGGGTTTCAGCAGCGGATGAGCTGAGGCAGGGCGGAGACGGACGATGTTACGGAGGTGGAGTCCGGTGACCTTGTTGATGGAGAGGATATGGGGTCGGAAGCTCAGCTCGGTGAAATCATCAGAGAGGAGTGGAAGATGCCTGTGCGTGAGTTCTATTAACGGGAGGTGGCCGTTGTTCACCGGCTACCACACGGGCTCAGCTGAGTCTGGTGGCAAGGGGGTCCAAGACGACCGGAGACCAGGCACTGCTATATGGGCCCAGTTGCTTACGGTGAGATGTTGGCCGCAGGCTCGCCGCTGGCTAGCGCCCTTAATGGTAGGTGGTCCGAGGCTTGGTTGGGGGCAGGCACTGGGAGGGTCAGTGGCCTACCGGGGTTCAGATTGGGAGGGCAGGGGAGGGGTCACAACCATGGCACTCACCACGTGCTGGAGGAGGAGAGGAGGCCAGGTCACCGGTGGGGAAGGAGAGCTCCAGTCGTCGCTGGGCGGGGGGAGGCCAGCCGACCCAGTCGCCGGTGAGGAGGAGGTCGCCTGTCGCCGCAGGAGGCCCAGACTCTGTCGTGGAGGAGGGGCCCATCTGCTGCCGCTGGAGCGGAGTGGAGGCCCGATAGCCAGGCCCAGTCGCCGCAGGAGGTCCAGCCTGGGGGGGTGCCCAGCCTATCTCAGGCTTCTCGCCACACCACCCATCGGCGGACGGCGGTTGGGCAACTCGACACGACTTGAACCTCCCGGCTGGGCCTCCTGTGGGGTGAACTAGGCCAAGGTTGCGAACACTCTGGTTCAGCCTCACACAGTGCCCGGGGAGGGGGATGGAGTCGGTGGCTGGGGACAGAGAGATACAGGTACATTACATGTCGAATTAGATCGAATTTACAACACAGAAACAGGCCATCCAGCCCCACTGGTCCATGCTGGTGTTCATGTTCCACTTCTTTGTCTCATGTGTTTATCCAACTTCCCCTTAAATACATCGATACTATTCGCCTCAACCACTCCCTGTGGCAGCGAGTTCCACATTCTCACCACTCTCTGGGTAAAGAGCTTTCTCCTGAATTCCCCATTGGATTTATTACTGACTATCTGATCTTGATGACCCCTAGTTCTGGGCTCCCCCACAAGTGGAAATATTTTCTCTATGTCTACTCTATCAAACCCCTCCATAATCTTACAGGCCTCGATCAAGTCACCCCTCAGCCTTCTCGTTTCTGGAGAAATGAACCCCAGCCTCTTCATCCTTTCCTGATCGTTATAACCTCCCAGTTCTGGTATCGTTCCAGTAAATTCTTTCTGTACCTTCTCCAGTGCTTCTACGTCCTGTTTATAATGTGGAGACCATAACTGTTCACGGAACTTTCAAGTGTGGTCTAACCAAGGTTCGATACAGGTATAACATCACCCCCCTGCTTTTCAATTCAACTCCTCTATTTCTACAGTCTTATTAACCCGCAGCGTGATTTGTGTATCTGTACTTCTGGATCCCTTTGCTTTGGGGACAGGGATTGGGGGTGGGGGGGGGGGGGGGGAGAGAGGGAGACAGGGCTTTGGAGTAGGGACAGGGCTTGGGGGAGAGAAGAGGG
>NC_092010.1:3934487-3969487 GCF_044704955.1 Pristiophorus japonicus
GAGAGAGCTTAGGGGGGGGAGAGAGAGCTTGGGGGGGGGGAAGAGAGAGCTTAGGGGGGGGAGAGAGAGGTTAGGGGGGGGGGGAGAGAGAGGTTAGGGGGGGGGAGAGAGAGGTTAGGGGGGGAGAGAGGTTAGGGGGGGAGAGAGAGAGGTTAGGGGGGAGAGAGAGAGGTTAGGGGGGGGGGGAGAGAGAAGTTGAGGGGGGGTAGAGAAAGAGATGTTGATGGGGAGAGAGAGAGAGAGGTTGATGGGGAGAGAGAGAGAGAGGTTGATGGGGGGAGAGAGAGAGAGGTTGGGGGGGAGAGAGAGAGCTTAGCGGGTGGGGGGAGAGAGAGAGCTTAGCGGGTGGGGGGAGAGAGAGAGCTTAGGGAGGGGGGAGAGAGAGGTTAGGGGGGGGAAAGAGAGGTTGAGGGGGGGAAAGAGAGAGAGGTTGAGGGGGGGGAAGAGGGGTGGGGGGGGGAACAGAGGTTGATGGGGAGGGGAACAGAGGTTGATGGGGAGGGGAACAGAGGTTGATGGGGAGGGGAACAGAGGTTGGTGGGGAGGGAAACACAGGAGTTGCTGAGCTACAGTAAGCAGACGACGCTTGTGTCTGCACACATTCAGAGGATGAACTCCAAGCCATCGTCAACATCTCCACCGAGGCGTACAAAAGCATGGGCCTTACACTAAACATCCGTAAGACAAAGGTCCTCCACCAACCTGACCCTGCCACACAGCACTGCCCCCTGATCATCAAAATCGACGGCGCGGCCTTGGACAACGTGGACCATTTCCCATACCTCGGGAGCCTCTTATCAACAAGGGCAGACATTGATGATGAGATTCAACACCGCCTCCAGTGCGCCAACGCAGCCTTCGGCCACCTGAGGAAAAGAGTGTTTGAAGACCAGACCCTCAAACCTGCCACCAAGCTCATGGTCTACAGGGCTGCAGTAATACCCACCCTCCTGTATGGCTCAGAGACATGGACCATGTGCAGTAGACACTTGAAGTTGCTGGAGAAATACCACCAATGATGTCTCCGCAAGATCCTACAAATCCCCTGCACCAACATCAGCGTCCTTACTCAGGCCAACATTCCCAGCGTTGAAGCACTGACCACACTTGACCAGCTCCGCTGGGCAGGGCCACATTGTCCGCATGCCTGACACGAGACTCCCAAAGCAAGCGCTCTACTCGGAACTCCTTCAGGGCAAACGAGCCAAAGGTGGGCAGAGGAAACGTTACAGGGACACCCTCAAAGCCTCCCTGATAAAGTGCAACATCCCCACTGACACCTGCGAGTCCCTGGCCAAAGATGGCCCTAAGTGGAGGAAGTGCATCCGGGAGGGCGCTGAGCACCTCGAGTCTCGTCGCCGAGAGCATGCAGAAAGCAAGCGCAGGCAGTGGAAGGAGCGTGCGGCAAACCTGTCCCACCCTCCCCTTCCCTCAGAGACTAATTCCCATATTGGACTGTTCAGTCACCTGAGAACTCACTTTAATAGTGGAAGCAAGTCTTGCTCGATTCTGAGGGACTGCCTTTGATGATGATGTAATCACTGACTACAAGGCCACGCCCTCTCTCCTCAGGCCCCCCCCGCACGCCCCGCCCACTGCTCCTCAGACCCTGCCCCGAGCCTCCGACCCCGCCTCTCCCCCGCTCCCTTTGCCATTCGCTCTGACTCCAATGACATCACAATGGGGTGCTCGCACCGGGCATCAGGCGAGGGGCGGGCAGGGCACTGATTGGCGGGCTCAGGGAGTATTTAAATTGGCGACTGTCCTGTGGCCGCGGGTGTTCCTTCTTTCCCCGGCTCTGATTGGCGGAATGCGAAGGGGGCGTGGCGTGGCGTATCACACGTGGGGCGAGGGCACGTTGATTGACGGCTCCACGGTAAGTGCGCGTCCTTGCTGTGATTGGCAAGTGGGCGGGGCGGAGCCGCTGATTGACGGGCCGGGCCGGGCCGCTGATTGACAGGCTGGGTGCGCGGTGCGGGGCCGCTGATTGACGGGCCAGTGGGCGGGGCCGCTGATTGACTGGCCGGGTGGGCGGGGCCTCTGATTGACGGGCCGGTTGGCGGGGCTGGGCTGTCAACACCGGAGCGTGAAGATGGCGTCAGGCGGAGCGGCGGAGAGCGGAGGCGAGTCCTCGGAGAGCCGCCCGGACTGGGCCTCGACATCGGGATCGACGCTGGGAGGTGGGTACCGGAGGGGGTCGGTTACCGGGGCAACTAGGGAGTGAGGGAATTGGTTACCGGGGCAACCAGGGGGTGAGGGGGTCAGTTACCGGGGCAACCAGGAGGTGAGGTGGTCAGTTACCGAGGCAACCAGGAGGTGAGGGGGTCAGTTACCAGGGCAACCAGGAGGTGAGGTGGTCAGTTACCGAGGCAACCAGGGGGTGAGGTGGTCAGTTACCAGGGCAACCAGGGGGTGAGGAGGTCGGTTACCGAGGCAACCAGGGGGTGAGGTGGTCAGTTACCGGGGCAACCAGGGGGTGAGGGGGTCACTTACCAGGAGAACCTGGGGATGAGGGGTCGGTTACCGGAGATCATTATTTCAGACTTGTTGGTTACCAGTCTCGTAATATAATCATGCTTTCCCACCAACATTTCCCATTGTAAATTGCTATGCCAACTGTCACGGCACTCCTTTTACTACGTTAAAGGTGCTATATAAATACAGGTGGTTGTTGTTGCTATCGATGGAGACCCAAGGCTTCAAATAGGTCAGTGCCTGAATGTGCGAGTGCAGCTGCTAAAGGCATCAAAATGGCCATCACTATTTAGGGTTTTACAAATAGGGGGATAAGGTACAAGCGTAAAGAAGTGATCGATTTGTGTTTGCTCACAGCTCAATAACTATGTATAGTTTTGCCGTCCCATTACAAAAAATATTATTCATAATAATAACTTTTATTTATATAGCACCTTTAACATAATAAAACTTCCCAAAGCACTTCACAGCAGTGTTATAAGACTAAGCAGATAAATTTGACACCGAGCCACAAATGAAGATATTAAGGCAGATGACCAAAAGCTTGGTTAAAGAGGTAGGTTTTAAGGACTGTCTTAAAGGAGGAGAGAGAGGCGGAGAGCTTTATGGAGGGAGTTCGAGAGCTGAAGGCACGGCCACCGATGGTTGAGCTGTTATAATGAGGGATGTTCAAGGGGGTAGAATTTGAGGAGCGCAAACATCTTGTGAGGCTGAAAAAGATTAGAGATAGGGAGGGGCGAGGCCATGGAGGGATTTGTAAACCAGGATGAGAATTTTGAATCGAAGCTTTGTTTAACTGGGAGCCAATGTAGGTCGGTGAGCACAGGGGTGATGGGTGAGTGGGACTTGGTGCGAGTTAGGACACGGGCTGCCAAGTTTTGGATCACCTCTAGTTTACGTCGGGTAGAATATGGGTGGCCAGCCAGGAGTGAGTCGGAATAATCAAGTCTGGAGGTAACAAAGGCAGGGATGAGGGTTTCAGCAGCAGATGAGCTAGGGCAGGGCGATGTTACGGAGGTGGAAAAAGGCGGTTTTAGTTATGCCGTGGATGTGTGGCCGGAAACTCAGTTCAGGGTCAAATATGACACCTAGGTTGCGAACAGTCTTGTTCACCCTCCAGATTGATGCTAGGGAGAGGGATGGAGTCAGTGGTTAGGGAACGCAGTTTGTGGCGGGGATCAAAGATAATGGCTTCGGTCTTCCCAATATTTAATTGGAGAAAATTTCTGGTCATCCAGTACTGGATGTCCGACAAGCAGTCTGACAATTTAGATACCAAGCAGGGTCGAGAGAAGTGGTGGAGAGGTAGAGCTGGGTGTCGTTGGCGGACATGTGGAAACTGACTCCGTGTTTTCGGATGATATCGCGAAGGGGCAACGTGTAGATGAGAAATAAGAGGGGGCCAAGGATAGAACCTTGGGGGACACCAGAGGTAACGATGCGGGGATGGGAACAGAAACCGTTGCAGGAAATTTTCTGGCTACGGTTAGATAGATAAGAATGGAACCAGGCGAGTGCATTGATTGAGAGGCATTGGAGGAGGATGGAGTGGTCAACTGTGTCAAAGGCTGCAGACAGGTCCAGAAGGACGAGGAGGGATAGTTTACCTCTGTCACACACTCAGTGTTGTGTATCTGTAAAGCATGCACTCCCATGTTCCGCCACCAGGTCCCTGAAGTCCCAAGGGATCCCAGCATCCCTTGGGAGCACTGTATATAAGCCGGCCCCTAAGGCCTGTTCCTCATTCTGGAGTGTCTTATTAAAGACTGAGGTCACTGCTACTTTAACCTCTCTGTGTGCAGCCTCATCTGTGTTAGGAACACAATAACTGGCGACGAGAATACGAATCCAACGCAAAGATGCAGCAAACTGTGGGCATCCTGGAGAAGTTCTCGGAGGGTGAGGACTGGAAAGCCTATGTCGAATGGTTAGACCAGTACTTTGTAGCCAACGAGCTGGACTGAGAAGGAGGCGCTGCAAAAAGGAGAGCAGTCCTCCTCATAGTCTGCGGACCACCGACCTACAGCCTCATGAAGAATCTTCTGGCTCCGGTGAAACCCACAGATAAGTCGTATGATGAGCTGTGTACACTGGTTCGGGAGCATCTTAACCCGAGGGAGAGCGTGCTGATGGCGAGGTATCAGTTCTACACGTGCCAGCGATCTGAAGGTCAGGAAGTGGCGAGCTATGTCGCCGAGCTAAGGCGACTTGCAGGACAATGTGAGTTTGATGGCTACCTGGAGCAAATGCTCAGAGACTTTTTTGTACTGGGCATTGGCCATGAGACCATCCTATGAAAACTTTTGATTGTAGAGACACCGACCCTCAGTAAGGCCATTGCGATATGTCCACCAGTGATAACACCAAACAAATCTCTCAGCACACAAGTGCTAGCAATGTTCATAAATTAACTGGAACTGTGTTTACGAGCAGGAATGTACAGAGCTGAACCCACGAGTCTGCAACTGCCAGCAGGCCTCAGGTGACCCAGATGACTGAGTCCGCAACAAAGGATGAATGGAAGGCAATTCACACCTTTGTTGGCGGTGTGGAGGCTTCCATTTAGCCTATTCATGCCGCTTCAAAGGGTATGTTTGCAAGAGCTGTGGAACAATGGGGCACCTCCAATGAGCTTGCAAACGAGCTGCAAGCTCTGCAAAACCTGCTAACCACCACATGGCAGAGGACGATCGATCCATGGTGGATCAAAGCAATTTCGAACCTCAGAGAGGAGCCAGATGCTGAAGTACACGGGGTGCACACATTTTCGACGAAATATCCACCTATAATGCTAAACGTAAAATTGAATGGCTTACACGTAGCCATGGAACTGGACACTGGCGCTAGCCAATACATCGTGAGTAAAAAGATGTTTGAGAGACTGTGGTGCAACAAGGCATTCAGACCAGCCCTGAGCCCCATCCATATGAAACTGAGAACGTACACCAAAGAGCGTATCACTGTCCTGGACAGCGCCATGGTCAAGGTCATCTACAAGGGCACAGTGCACGAACTGCCACTCTGGATTGTCCCGGGCGATGTCCCCACACTGCTTGGAAGGAACTGGCTAGGCAAAATCCGCTGGAGCTGGGATGACGTCCGAGCGCTTTCACATGTCGATGAGACCTCATGTACCCAGGTTCTTAACCAAATTTCCTTCCCTTTTTGAGCCAGGCATTGGAAACTTTTCCGGGGCGAAGGTGCGGATCCACTTGGTCCCAGAGGCACGACCCATTTACCACAAGGCGCGAGCGGTACCTCACATGATGAGGGAGAGAGTGGAAATCAAGCTGGACAGGCTGCAATGCGAGGGCATCACCTCCCCAGTGGAATTCAGCGAGTGGGCCAGCCCGATTACTCAAGTACTCAAAAGTGATGGCACGGTCAAGATTTGCAACGATTATAAAGTAACTATTAATTGTTTCTCGCTACAGGACCAATACCCGCTACCTAAGGCAGACGACCTATTTGCGACGCTGGCAGGAGGCAAATCCTTCACCAAGCTCTACCTGACTTCGGCCTACATGACGCAGGAGCTGGAGGAGTCTTCGAAGGGCCTCACCTGCATCAACACGCACAAGGGACTGTTCATCTGCAACAGATGCCAGTTTGGAATTCGGTCGGCTGCAGCGATCTTCCAGAGAAACATGGAGAGCCGACTCAAGTCGGTACCACACACGGTGGTCTTTCAGGACAACATATTGGTCACGGGTCGGGACACCGCCGAGCACTTACAAAACCTGGAGGAGGTCCTCCAGCGACTGGATCGCGTAGGGCTGGAGCTGAAGAGATCGAAATGTGTCTTCATGGCAACAGAAGTGGAGTTTTTGGGGAGAAAGATCGCGGCGGATGGCATTCGGCCAACAGACGCCAAGACAGAGGCTATCAGGAACGCGCCCAGGCCACAGAACGTCATGGAGCTGCGGTCGTTCCTGGGACTCCAACTATTTTGGTAACTTCCTACTGGGGTTAAGCACCCTTTTAGAGCCACTTCATGTGTGTTGCGCAAAGGTGAGAACTGGGTATGGGGGAAAAAAACAAGTAATTGCTTTTGAGAAAGCCAGGAACATTTTATGCTCCAACAAGCTGCTTGTATTGTATAACCCGTGTAAAAGACGTGTGCTAGCATGTGACGCGTCATTGTACGGAGTCGGGTGTGTATTACAACAAGCTAACGTTGCAGGGAAGTTGCAACCTGTCGCCTATGCTTCCAGGAGCTTGTCTAAGGCCGAGTGGGCCGACAGCATGATTGAGAAAGAGGCATTAGCGTGTGTGTTCGGTGTAAAGAAAATGCATCAGTACCTGTGGCCTCAAATTTGAGCTGGAAACCGATCACAAACCTCTCGCATCCCTGTTCGCTGAAAACAAGGGGATAAATACTAATGCCTCAGCCCGCATACAAAGGTGGGCACTCGCGCTATCAGCGTACAACTATACCATCCGCCACAGGCCAGGCACCGAGAACTGTGTGGATGCTCTCAGTCGGCTACCATTGCCCACCACGGGCGTGGAAATGGCGCAGCCTGCAAACTTGTTGATGGTGGCGCAGCCCGCAGACTTGTTGATGGTCATGGAAGCGTTTGAAAATGATAAATTACCTGTCACGGCCCGCCAGATTAGGACTTGGACCAGCCAAGATCCTCTGCTGTCCCAAGTAAAAAAACTGTATTGCATGGGAGCTGGGCCAGCATTCCCGTTGAAATGCAAGAGCCAATCAAGCCGTTCCAGCGGCGAAAGGACAAGCTGTCCATTCAGGCAGACTGCCTGTTGCGGGGTAACCGCGTAGTGCTACCAAAAAAGGGCAGGGAGACGTTCATATCGGATCTCCACAGCACATACCCGGGTGTAGTAATGATGAAAGCGATAGCCAGATCCCACGTGTGGTGGCCCGGTATCGACTCTGACTTAGAGTCCTGTGTACGGCAGTGCAGCGTGTGTGCTCAGTTGAGCAATGCGCCCAGAGAGGCACCACTAAGTTTGTGGTCTTGGCCCTCCAGACTATGGTCGAGCATCCCTGTCGACTATGCGGGCCCGTTTCTTGTTAAAATGTTCCTGGTGGTGGTGGATGCTTTTTCAAAATGGATTGAATGTGAAATAATGTGGGATCGGGCTATCGCTTTCATCATTACTACACCCGGTTGTGTGCTGTGGAGATCCGAGATGAACGTCTCCCTGTCCTTTTTTGGTAGCACTACGCGGTTACCCCGCAACAGACAGTCTGCCTGAATGGACAGCTCGTCCTTTCGCCGCTGTTTACAATATACATAGATGACCTGGAAGAAGGGACAGTGTAGTGTAACAAAATTTGCAGATGACACAAAGATTAGTGGGAAAGCGGGTTGTGTAGAGGACACAGAGAGGTTGCAAAGAGATTTAGATAGGTTAAGCGAATGGGCTAAGGTTTGGCAGATGGAATACAATGTCGGAAAATGTGAGGTCATCCACCTTGGGGGGGTGGGGTGGGGGTGGGGGGGGGTGGGGTGGGGGGTGTGGGGGGGGTGGGGGGTGGGTGGGGGTGGGGGGGGGTGGGGTGGGGTGGGGGGTGGGGGTGGGGGGGGGAAACAGTAAAAGGGAATATTATTTGAATGGGGAGAAATTACAACATGCTGAGGTGCAGAGGGACCTGGGGGTCCTTGTGCATGAATCCCAAAAAGTTAGTTTGCAGGTGCAGCAGGTAATCAGGAAGGTGAATGGAATGTTGGCCTTCATTGCGAGAGGGATGGAGTACAAAAGCAGGGAGGTCCTGCTGCAACTGTACAGGGTATTGGTGAGGCCGTACCTGGAGTACTGCGTGCAGTTTTGGTCACCTTACTTAAGGAAGGATATACTAGCTTTGGAGGGGGTACAGAGACGATTCACTAGGCTGATTCCGGAGATGAGGGGGTTACCTCATGATGATAGATTGAGTAGACTGGGTCTTTACTCGTTGGAGTTCAGAAGGATGAGGGGTGATCTTAGAGAAACATTTAAAATCATGAAAGGGATAGACAAGATAGAGGCAGAGAGGTTGTTTCCACTGGTCAGGGAGACTAGAACTAGGGGGCACAGCCTCAAAATACGGGGGAGCCAATTTAAAACCGAGCTGAGAAGGAATTTCTTCTCCCAGAGGGTTATGAATCTGTGGAATTCTCTGTCCAAGGAAGCAGTTGAGGCTAGCTCATTGAATGTATTCAAATCACAGATAGATAGATTTTTAACCAATAAGGGAATTAAGGGTTATGGGGAGCGGGCGGGTAAGTGGAGCTGAGTCCACGGCCAGATCAGCCATGATCTTGTTGAATGGCGGAGCAGGCTCGAGGGGCTATATGGCCTACTCCTGTTCCTAATTCTTATGTTCTTATGAAGCACCGCCACCGCCACCATTGAAAGCCTGAGGGCCATGTTTGCCACCCATAGCCTGCCTGACATACTGGGCAGTGACAACGGGCCATGTTTCACCTGTGCCGAATTTAAAGAATTCATGACCCGCAATGGGATCAAACATGTCACCTCGGCCCCGTTTCAACCAACCTCCAATGGGCAGGCAGAGCGGGCAGTACAAACCATCAAACAGAGCCTTAAATGAGTCACAGAAGGCTCACTCCAAACCCGCCTGTGCCGAGTACTGCTCAGCTATCGCACGAGACCCCACTTGCTCACAGGGGTGCCCCCGGCTGAGCTACTCATGAAAAGGACACTTAAAACCAGACTGTCACTGATTCATCCTAACCGACATGATCAGGTAGAGAGCAGGCAGCAGCAACAAAATGTAAACGATGGTCGCGCCACTGTGTCACGGGAAATTGATCTGAATGACCCTGTGTATGTGCTAAACTATGGACATGTTCCCAAGTGGATCGCGGGCACGGTGATAGCTAAAGAAGGGAATAGGGTGTTTGTAGTCAAACTAGACAATGGACAAATTTGCAGAAAGCACCTGGACCAAACGAGGCTGCGGTTCACAGACAGCCCTGAACAACCCACAGCAGACGCCACCTTTTTCGAGCCCACAACACACACCAAAGGATCAACGACACCACGCCGGACCAGGAAATCGAACCCATCATGCCCAACAGCCCAGCAAGGCCAGGCTCACCTAGCAGCCCTGCAGGGCCAACAACACTCCAGCCCAGCGAGGGCACAGCCAACACACCAGAACAGACATTTGTACCGAGGCGGTCCACCAGGGAAAGAAAGGCTCCCGACCGCCTCACCTTGTAAATAGTTTTCACTTTGACTTTGGCGGGGGAGTGATGTTGTGTATCTGTAAAGCATGCACTCCCATGTTCCGCCACCAGGGAGTGCATCCTCTGAAGTCCCAAGGGATCCCAGCATCCCTTGGGAGCACTGTATATAAGCCGGCCCCTAAGGTCTGTTCCTCACTCTGGAGTGTCTTATTAAAGACTGAGATCACTGTTACTTTAACCTCCCTGTGTGCAGTCTCATCTGTGTTAGGAAGACAATACAAAGGATGTCATTTGTGACTTTGATGAGAGCCGTTTCAGTACTGTGGCAGGGGCGAAAACCAGATTGAAGGGATTCAAACATTGAATTCTGGGAAAGATGGTCACGGATTTGGGAGGCGACAACACGTTCAAGGACTTTGGAGAGGAAAGGGAAGTTGGAGATGGGGCGATAGCTAGTAAGCACAGTGGGGTGAAGGGCTGCTTTTTTGAGGAGAGGGGTGATGGCGACAGATTTGAAGGAGAGGGGAACAGTACCTGAGGAGAGAGAACCGTTAACGATGTCGGCTAACATGGAAGCCAGAAAAGGAAGTTGGGTGGTCAGCAGTTAAAGGGAATAGGGTCAAGGGAGCAGGAAGTGGGTCTCATGGACGAGATGAGCATGGAGAGGTCAGGAGGGTAGATCAGAGAAACTGGAGAGAGATGTGAGTTCAGAGCTGGGGTAGGGAGGAACCTCAGGAATTTTGGCCCAATGGGCCAGGGGAAGGAAGGGAACTGGCAGATGCAGCTGATCGGATGGTCTAAATCATTGCGACAAAGAAGTCCATGAGCTCCTCACACTTGTTGCTGGAGGCGAGTATGGTGGAGACAGGGGAGAGGGGTTTAAGGAGATGGTTAGCAGTAGAGAATAATAGCCAGGGGTTATTTTTGCAATCCAGAATGATCCTGGAATAGTGAGCAGTTTTTGTTGACCAGAGTAGGAACAGATTATGTGTTCGAGCCAGATCTGGCGGTGAATGGCTAAACCAGTTGTCCGCCACATCCGTTCAAGTCTGCGCCCCTTGGACTTGAGTGAGCGGAAATGAGGGCTGTACCAGGGGGAACGGCCAGTGTGAGAGAGAGTAATGGTTTTAATAGGGACTAGGGTATCAAAGGTGCTAGTGAGGGTGTTGTTTAACAGATCGGTGGCTGCAGAAATGTCATCGGACAGTTTTGAGTTGATAAGTGCAGTTGTAAGAGAGTTTGGGCAGAGTTAAATGACATTAAAGCCATGGAGAGCGTCCAGCATAGATTCACCGTGGATGGGAATCTACAGTTATGAAGAGAGACTTGAGACACTGGAGCAGATAATGCTAAGAGGAAGTTTAACTGAGGCTTTTCAAATTTTGAAAGATTTCGACAGCATGAATAGAGAAGATTCTCCACTTCCTCTTTTTGGGAAAGAGCAACAACTTATATTTATATAGCACCTTTAACAAAATAAAACATCCCAAAGCGCTTCACAAGAGCCATTAGTGAACAAAATTTGACACCGAGCCACAGAAGGCAATATTAGGACAGATGACCAAAAGCTTGGTCAAAGAGGTAGGTTTTAAGGAGCTGCTTAAAGGAAGAGAGAGAGGTAGAGAGGCGGAGAGGTTTAGGGAGGGAGTTCAGAGCTTGGGGCCCAGGCAGCTGAAGGCATGGCCACCGATGGTGGAGCGATTATAACTGGGGGATGCTCAAGAGGCCAGAATTAAAGGAGTGCAGAGATCTGAGGGTTGTAGGGCTGGAGGAGGTTACGGAGATAGGGTGGGGTGAGGCCATGGAGGGATTTGAAAGCAAAGATGAGAATTTTAAAATTGAGGCGTTGCTTAACCAGGAGCCAATGTAGGTCAACGAGCACAGAGGTGATGGGTGAGTGGGACTTGGTGCGAGTTAGGACACGGGCTGCCGAGTTTTGGATCACCTCTAGTTTACGTCGGGTAGAATGTGGGAGGCCAGCCAGGAGTGAGTCGGAATAGTCAATTTTGGAGGTAACAAAGGCAGGGATTAGGGTTTCAGCAGCAGATGAGCTGAGGCAGGGCGGAGACTGGCGATGTTACTGAGGTGGACATAGGCGGTTTAGGTGATGGGGTCAAACACAACACCAAGTCAGTGATTATTTTTTAATTCTCATTGACTGTGGAGAGAGTTTCGGAGAGATGTCTGTTGGCAGAGATTTGTTGGAGCTTGGAATGCTTTGCTACAGGGAATTTTTCAGGCAGAGACAATTGTATCATTTCAGGGAAAATGGAATAAATATTTGAAGCAGAGGAAGATACAGGGCTATGGGGAGAGAGTGGGGCAGTGGGATTAGTTTGGGTTTGATACAGGGCCAAGGGGAGAGAGTGGGACAGTGGGATTAGTTTGGGATCGATACAGGGCTATGGGGAGAGAGCGGGGCAGTGGCATTAGTATAAGATAGATACAGGGCTATGGGGAGAGAGCGGGGCAGTGGGATTAGTTTGGGATTGATACAGGGCTATGGGGAGAGAGCCAGGCAGTGGGATTAGTTTGGGTTTGATACAGGGCTATGGGGAGAGAGTGGGGCAGTGGGATTCGTTTGGAATTGATACAGAGCTATGGGGAGAGAGCGGGGCAGTGGGATTAGTTTGGGATCGATACAGGGCTATGGGGAGAGAGTGGGGCAGTGGGATTAGTTTGGGATCGATACAGGGCTATGGGGAGAGAGTGGGGCAGTGGGATTAGTCTGAGATTGATACAGGGCTATGGGGAGAGAGCGGGGCAGTGGGATTAGTTGCCCTGAAACCTGTGACTTGCCAAGATAGGAAGGAACGTGCCTGGAGCCAGTAGTGGGAGGAGTGGGTGATGGCAGCGTTTCCTCAAAGATCCGTATTACAGCAGCCCTTGGATGTGTCGACTCATTAAGTGCGTTGTTTGTTCAAGGCCTGTCCCTGGGCCCCCCTGCATTGCGAGCCTTGTGGTGAGCCACTGTTGTGTGTGTCGCAGACTGAAAGACTCCTTCAGAGCCCACCAGCACCATAGTGTCCACCATCTGCTGGTTCAGCGTGTGATTCGGTGACCTCCCCGATCCATAGCACTATTTAATTTGTCAGCCGTGGCTCAGTGGGTCGTACTCTCATTCAGAGTCAGAAGGTTGTGTGTTCAAGTCTCACTCCAGAGACTTGTGCACAAATCACTAGGCTGACCCTCCAGGGCAGTACTACTTCTTTTGTAGGGTAGGGTAGCAAATCAAATGTCAATATCTAAGTCTGATATCCAGGCCAAAGCTTCCGGAGTAACAGCGTGGATATCGTGTAGGCTGCTTGTGAATTCCCTCTGTGGGCATTGCTCAGTGATGTGCTCCAGGATCTGATTAGGAGCTCCGCAATCGCATGATGGGGATGCTTTAACCTTCCACCGATGGAGAAGGTGGCAGCATCGACCATGACCGGCTCTGAGGCGGTTGATGGTTGTCCACTGTTTGCGAGGAAGGTTTGATCCTTCAGGTTGTACTGTGGGCTCCTCGATAAGGAATCCATTCCGTATGTCGCAGTTCTTCCAAGCATTTCGCCGTCGGTTGTCAAGGCTGAGGGGAGATCGCTGAAGGGAATTCGGCGACGGTCCAAAATGGCCTTCTAGATTTGAATCGGGTTGGTGGTAGGTTGTTCAAGTCATGTCTTTGATCGGCATGTCTTTGCTGGTGTGGTGGTTGTATTCTCTGGAGACTGCATGGAGACCGAGGGAGTGCTGCACTGTCGGAGATGCCATCTTTCTGATGAGGCGTTAAACCAAAGCCCCGGCTGCCCCCTCGGATGGAACTGAAAAATCCCATGGCACTATTTCGAAGAAGAGCAGGGGAGTTATCCCCAGTGACCTAGCCAACAGTAGACACCTCAAGTCGCTGGAGAAATACCACCAACGATGTCTCCGCAAGATCCTACAAATCCCCTAGGAGGACAGACGCACCAACGTTAGCGTCCTCGATCAGGCTAACATCCCCAGCATCGAAGCACTGACCACACTCGACCAGCTCCGCTGGGCAGGGCCACATTGTCCGCATGCCAGACACCGAGACTCCCAAAGCAAACGCTCTACTCGGAACTCCTTCACGGAAAATGAGCCAAAGGTGGGCAGAGGAAACGTTACAAGGGCACTCTCAGAGCCTCCCTGAAAAAGTGCAACATCCCCACTGACACCTGGGAGTCCCTGGCCAAAGATGGCCCTAAGTGGAGGAAGTGCATCCGGGAGGGCGCTGAGCACTTCGAGTCTCGTCGCCGAGAGCATGCAGAAACCAAGCGCAGGCAGCGAAAGGAGCGTGCGGCAAACCTGTCCCACCCTCCCCTTCCCTCAGCGACTGTCTGTCCCACCTGTGACGGGGACTGTGGTTCTCGTATTGGACTGTTCAGCCACCGAAGGACTCATTTTAAGAGTGGAAGCAAGTTTTCCTCGATTCCGAGGAGCTGCCTATGATGATGATAATGGTTGTATTCTCTGGAGACTGCATATTCGCGGCAGTGCAGTACTGAGGGAGTGCTACACTGTCGGAGGTGCCATCTTTCCGATGAGGCGTTAAACCGAGGCCCCAGCTGCCCCCCTCGGGTGGAACTGAAAAATCCCATGGCACTATTTCGAAGAAGAGCAGGGGACTCATCCCCGGTGACCGAGCCAATATTTATCCATCATGCAACATCATTCAGCAAACATTATCTGAGCATTATCACATTGCTGTTTGTGGAAGCTTGCTGTGCGCAAATTGGCTGCCGTGTTTCGTACATTACATCAGTGACCACGCCCCAAAAAGTACTTCATTGAGTGTAAAGCACTTTGGGCCATCCGGTGGTCAAGAAAGGCGCTATATAAATGCAAGTAATTTTTGCTGCGTAGAGGTATTCAGTTTGTTTTTAAGGTTCTCTTGGGTCGGAAGGGGTTCAGGAAAGAAAGAACTCTGGATTCATTGAGCATCCTTTCACGACCTCGGGCTGTGCCAAAGCATTTCACAGCCAATGGAGTACTCTGTTGTAATGTTGGATAAATGCAGTAGCCAGTCGCCGCAAGATACCACAAACAGCGATGAATGTTGGCCGGGACACTGTGTGAACTCTCCTGCTTGGCTCCCAGTAGTTTTGTGGGATTTTCAACAGTGAGAGGCTCATGCCACACAATACCCTCTTTCAAGCCCTAATTAGTTGCGTTGCTCATTGATTCCTGGAGTACTGCGTACAGTTTTGGTCTCCGTATTTAAAGAAGGTTATACTTGTATTGGAGGCAGTTCAGAAAAGCTTCACAAGGCTGATTCCTGAGATGAAGGGCTTGTCACGTGAAGAAAGGTTGAGCAGGTTGGGCCTATACTCATTGGAGTTTAGAAGAATGAGAGGTGATCTTATTGAAACGTATAAGATACTGAGAAGGCTAGACAGGTAGATGCAGAGAGGATGTTTACCCTCGTGGGGGAATCCAGAACTAGGGGCCATAGTCTCAGAATAAGGGGTCGCCCATTTAAAACGGAGATGAGGAATTTCTTCTCAGAGGGTTGTAAATCTGTGGAATTCTCTGCCCCAGAGCTGTGGGGGCTGGGTCATTGAATATACTTCAGGCGGAGATGGACAGATTTTTGAAGGATAGGGGAGTCGAGGGACATGGGGAGCGGGCAGGGAAGTGGAGTTGAGCCCAAGATCGGATCAGCCGTGATCTTATTGAATGGTGGAGCAGGCTCGAGGGGCCAAATGGCCGACTCCTGTTTCTTATGTTCTTCTTCCGTCTTGATGTGGGACCCAAACTGGCAGTCCCTCTGCACCACTGGTGGAGAAAGGGACTGAGAGGGAGGGGGGAGACTCTGGAGGAAGGGGGGATGGGGGAGTGGGAGAAATGGAGACTCGGGGGGGTGGGGGAGTGGGAACAGAGAGACGGGGGAGGAATGGGGACTGAGAGAGACGGGGGAATGGGGGGGGAAATGGGGACTGAGAGAGACGGGGGAGGAATGGGGACTGAGAGAGATGGGGGAGGGGGGGGAATGGGGACTGAGAGAGACGGGGGAGGAATGGGGACTGAGAGAGATGGGGGAGGGGGGGAATGGGGACTGAGAGAGATGGGGGAGGGGGGGAATGGGGACTGAGAGAGATGGGGGAGGGGGGGGAATGGGGACTGAGAGAGACGGGGGAGGAATGGGGACTGAGAGAGATGGGGGAGGGGGGGAATGGGGACTGAGAGAGATGGGGGAGGGGGGGAATGGGGACTGAGAGAGACGGGGGAGGAATGGGGACTGAGAGAGACGGGGGAGGAATGGGGACTGAGAGAGATGGGGGAGGGGGGGGAATGGGGACTGAGAGAGACGGGGGAGGGGGGGAATGGGGACTGAGAGAGATGGGGGAGGGGGGGAATGGGGACTGAGAGAGACGGGGGAGGGGGGGAATGGGGACTGAGAGAGATGGGGGAGGGGGGGAATGGGGACTGAGAGAGACGGGGGAGGGGGGGGAATGGGGACTGAGAGAGACGGGGGAGGGGGGGAATGGGGACTGAGAGAGATGGGGGAGGGGGGGAATGGGGACTGAGAGAGACGGGGGAGGAATGGGGACTGAGAGAGACGGGGGAGGGGGGGGAATGGGGACTGAGAGAGACGGGGGAGGAATGGGGACTGAGAGAGATGGGGGAGGGGGGGGAATGGGGACTGAGAGAGATGGGGGAGGGGGGGGAATGGGGACTGAGAGACGGGGGAGGGGGGGAATGGGGACTGAGAGAGACGGGGGAGGGGGGGGAATGGGGACTGAGAGAGACGGGGGAGGAATGGGGACTGAGAGAGACGGGGGAGGGGGGGAATGGGGACTGAGAGAGATGGGGGAGGGGGGGGAATGGGGACTGAGAGAGATGGGGGAGGGGGGGAATGGGGACTGAGAGAGACGGGGGAGGAATGGGGACTGAGAGAGATGGGGGAGGGGGGGGAATGGGGACTGAGAGAGATGGGGGAGGAATGGGGACTGAGAGAGATGGGGGAGGGGGGGGAATGGGGACTGAGAGAGATGGGGGAAGGGGGGGAATGGGGACTGAGAGAGACGGGGGAGGAATGGGGACTGAGAGAGACGGGGGAGGGGGGGGGAATGGGGACTGAGAGAGATGGGGAGGGGGGGGAATGGGGACTGAGAGAGACGGGGGAGGAATGGGGACTGAGAGAGATGGGGGAGGGGGGGGAATGGGGACTGAGAGAGATGGGGGAGGGGGGGGAATGGGGACTGAGAGAGACGGGGGAGGGGGGGGAATGGGAACTGAGAGAGACGGGGGAGGGGGGGGAATGGGAACTGAGAGAGACGTGGGAGGAATGGGGACTGAGAAGAGGGGGAGGAATGGGGACTGAGAGAGACGGGGGGGGGAACTGCGAGACGGGGGAAGGGGGGGGAACAGAGAGAGACGGGGGAAGGGGGGGGAACTGAGAGAAACGGGGGACTGAGAGAGACGGGGAGGGGGTGTACTGAGAGAGACGGGGGAAGGGGGGGGACTGAGACGGGGGGGGAACTGAGGGACAGGGAGGGGGGGGGGACTGAGAGATGGGGAGGGGAACTGAGAGAGACAAGGGGGGGAACTGAGAGACGGGGGGGGGGACTGAGAGAGACTGGGAGTGGGGGAGGGGGGGGAACTGAGAGAGACGGGGAGGGGGGGTGGAACTGAGAGACGGGGGAAGGGAGGGGACTGAGAGAGACGGGGGGGGTGTGGAGGAACTGAGAGAGACGGGGAGGGGGGTGACTGAGAGACGGGGAGGGTGGGGGGAACTGAGAGAGACGGAGAAGGGGGGGTGGGACTGAGAGAGACAAGGGGGGGGAACTGAGAGAGACGGGGGAAGGGAGGGGACTGAGAGAGACGGGGAGAGGCGGGGGGGCCTGAGAGGGGGGGGGGGGAGACTGAGACAGACTGGGAGGGGGGGGATTGAGAGAGACGGGAAAGGGGGGGACTGAGAGAGACGGGGGAAGGGAGGGGACTGAGAGAGACGGGAAGGGGGGGGGACTGAGAGAGACGGGGGAAGGGAGGGGACTGAGAGTGACGGGGGGAGAGGGAGGAATGGGAACTGAGAGACGGGGAGAGGGAGGGGAGGACAGAGAGACTGGGAGAGGGAGGGGGGCGGACAGAGAGACGGGGAGAGCGAGGGGGGTATGGGGACTGAGGGAGGAATGGGGACTGAGGGGGGCGATGGGGACTGAGAGAGATGGGGGAGAGGTAGGTGGGACAGAGATACAGGGAAGAGGGGGATGGGGACTATGGGGAGTGGGGGGGTGATGGTGGTGGCTGGTGGAGAGAGACCGAGAGAGATGGGGAGGAGAAGGGTACTAAGGGTCACAAAGGCTGAGAGGGATGGGGAATGAGAGAGACGGGGAGACGAAAGTTATTTGTGGAGAGGGGGAAACAAGGTGACGAAAGATGAAGGATAAGGGGACTGAGAGATAGGGAAGATTCTGCTTGGAATGGAGAGTGGGAGGGAATGGCCGGAATGTGAGAAAGGTGAAGTGACTGAGAGTGAGACAATAACAGGGGAGAAAAGGAACAGAGAGGGAGGAGGGTGCGGGGATGGAGAGGGAGGAAGGTGCGGGGATGAGGAGGGGATTGTGAGGGAGGAGGGTGCGGGGATGGAGAGGGAGGAATGAAGTGATAGGGAGGAGGGTGTGGGTGAATTCCACTGTGAAGTGAATGAAGATGTGAAATCTCAGATAGCTGGTTACAGTGAGGATATACGTGAGTGTGTGTAAACCCGTGGTTCTCTGTCAGTGCAGTATCTGGGATTGGCCTTGCCTCTCCCAGATAAAGAACAGCTGGCAGTCTGAGTGTGGGTGTGAAACATTGTCAGTTACTGGGCTGCCCTTGGACCTGTGCTATCTGAGAAAAGGAATGCGCACAACCTTGGACTTTGTTCAAACAAGAATATAATTGGATGAATGCAAGGCAGGGAGTCAGAGCAGAGTCAGCGTTCATTGGGTTCAGCTCCCTCGCACAGATCGTTTGAGAAGCAAAATCAGGCTGTTCCTCCCTCCCGGGGATATTCACACCGACTAACCATGGCAGGTAAAGTGACACAGTGCCCAGCTACTCTTTTTTTATATATTCAGTCTTGGGATGTGAGCATCGCTGGCAAAGCTGGAATTTATTGCCCATCCCTACTTCCCGCTCGAGACACTGGTGGTGAGCCGTCACCTTGAACCGCTGCAGTCCATGTGGCGAAAGTGCTCCCACAGTGCTGTTAGTGAGGGAGTTCCCGGATTTTGACCCAGCGACAGTGAAGGAACGGCCGATATATACAGAGGGATCTGGGGGTCCTTGTACATAACACAAAGTCAGTGTGCAGGTACAGCAAGTGATCAGGAAAGCAAATGGAATGTTGACCTTTATTGCAAAGGGGATGGAGTATAAAAGGAAAGAAGTCCTGCTACAGTTATACAGGGTATTGGTGAGGCCACACCTGGAGTACTGTGTACAGCTTTTGTCTCCTTATTTAAAGAGGGATATACAAGCAATGGAGGCAGTTCAGAGAAGGTTCACGAAGTGGATTCCTGAGATGAAGGGGTTGTCATATGAAGAAAGGTTGGGCCTATACTCATTGCAGTTTAGAAGAATGAGAGGTGACCTTATTGAAACATAAGATTCCGAGGCGGCTCGACAGATGCAGAGAGGATGTTTCCCCTCATGGGGGAATCTAGAACTAGGGGGCATAGTTTCAGAATAAGGGGCCGCCCATTTAAAACTGAGATGAGGAGGAATTTCTTCTCTCAGAGGGTCGTGAATCTGTGGAATTCTCTGCCCCAGAGAGCTGTGGAGGCTGGATCATTGAATATATTTAAGGTGGCGATGGACAGATTTTTGAACGTGGGGAGTGGGCAGGGAAGTGGAGTTGAGACCAGGATCGGATCAGGCATGATCTTATTGAATGGTGCAGCAGGCTCGAGGGGCCAGATTGCCAACTCCTGCTCCTATTTCTTATGTTCTTATGTTATGTCCAAGTTGGGAAGCTGTTTGACTTGGTGGCCCCACCCCTCTCTCGCTCTCTCTCGACCCCTCTATCTAGCTCTCCCCTATCTTTCATGATCCCCCTTTCCCCTCCATCTCATAGTTTTCCCCACCTCTCCCTCTCTCTCTTAACACATCTCTTCCTGAGTCTGTCTCTCTCCCTCCTAGTCTCTCTCCGTCCTCTACCTCCTGATCTCTCTCTCTCTCTCTCTCAGTCTACCTTTCCCCCACCGACTCCCTGCACTCAACACTTGACTGACATTGGTCCCCGCGCACCAGACACTCATCTTGTTTGGACGTTGTGGGCCCAGAGGTTTGGATGGGGCTGTTCCTGTGAGCACCATCGGAGCAGGCCGGGGTGCGGAAGGAGCAGCGTGGCGGTGTACCACTCCAGGGAGCAGCACGTGCTGGAGTAGGAGAGCAACGGCAGCGAAGAGGGACGTCACCAAGGTCCAGGTTGGTGATTGGAGCGTGGGGAGGTACAGCAGGAGCAGCGAGGTTGGGGCGAAGGAGCCCTGGAGAGACGCGAGTTCAGGGCCCAGAAGAGGCGAGGGCCCAGGGGCAGTACGGGCCAGCCCACACTGTGGTCCGTGCAGCAGAGCTGGTCTTCAATCGTCTTGGTTAATCCTCGCTACTGGACCAAGACCGAGCTCTGTCAATCCCGTGTGGTGGCTGGTGTGCAACGGCCACCACACGTTAAAAAAATCCACGCACAGGTATCTTCCCCCCCCCCCCCCGCCTTCAACATGTAGTTCGGGATCCGGAATATTGGGTCCTTCATTGAAACACCCGTGAACATTTTGACGTGGAAATCCTCCTCGATTCGAGGGACTGCCCATGATGATGATTTATTGGGAGATGGCTCTGAAGTCAGAACACCCACACTTTGCAGAAAGGGAAGATGGCACTGGATAGTGCGATTTACAGGATAGGCACACCAAGGTCGGTGTTCAGGCCAACATCCCCAGCATCGAAGCATTGACCCCGCTCGACCAGCTCCGATGGACGGGCCACGTTGTCCGCATGCCCAATATTAGACTCCCGAAACAAGCGCTCTAATCGGAGCTCCGACACGGCAAGTGAGTCCAAGGTGGGCCGAGGAAATGCTTCAAGGACATCCTGAAATCCTCCTTGCGGGGGCGGTGGGGGGAATGCAACATCCCTACCGACTCTTGGGAATCCCTGGCCCGAGACTGCTCAAAGTGGAGGAGGAGGAGCATCCAGGAAAGCGCCGAACACCTCGAGTCTCTTCGCTGGGAGTACACGGAAGCCAAGTACAAGCAGCAGAAGGAGCGCACGACAAGCCAAGCACCCCACGCACCCACCCGTCCCTCCAACCACCGTCTGCCCCACCTGTGACAGAGACTGCCGGTCCCGCATTGGCCTCGTCAGTCACCTGAGAACTCGTGTCAGTGTGGGAGCAAGTCACCCTCGACTCCGAGGGACTGCCTGAGAAGCAGACTGGATAGTGATCAGAAACCAAAACCGCCGCCTCGCACTGCACCCCTCCCAGCACAAGGACATGGAAACTACTGGTAAGGTCCCAGTTCAGAGTGGGGCTGGAACCTGGAATCCTCGTGGTCGGTGTGGCTCAGGCCAGGGGGCTGCCTTTAACCGCTGTCTGGGGCACAGTGGAATCCCAGGGCCTGACCCCTTCAACAGCCTCCTTACTTCGTGTCGTGCGCGCGCGCGCGTGTGTGTGCGCGTGTGTGTGCGCGCGCGTGTGTGCGCGTGTGTCTGCGCGTGTGTGTGTGTGCGCACCGATTTCAAAATTCTCATCCTTCTTTATCAATCTCTCCATGGCCCTCGCCCCCTCCCTATCTCTGTCATCTCCAGCCCCACAACCCCCGAGATGTCTGCACTCCTCTAACTCTGCCCTCCTGACCATCCCTGATTATAATCGCTTCACCATCGGTGGCCGTGCCTTCGGCTGCCTGGGCCCCAAGCTCTGGAACTCCCTCCCTAAACCTCTCCGCCTCTCTGTTACGTTTAGAATAACTCCACAAAACTGTATATCTTAAGCTCAAACTGTTGTGACTCTTTATTGTAACTCCAGAGTGAGGAGGCAGCATGGTAGACTGCCTTTTATACCTGCTTGTCCAGGGTGTGCAGGTGACCCTTGGGTCTCCCACAGGTGCGCCCCCTGCTGGCAAGTCTTACACACTGGTAATGTTTACATACATAGCGCACTCTACCTCTCTCTCCTCCTTCGAGACGCTCCTTTAAAACCGACCTCTTTGACCCAGTTTTTCGTCGTCTGCCGTAATTTCTTGTGTGGCTCTGTCAAATTTTTAATCTTCGAACACTCCTGTGAAGGGCTTGGGACGTTTTACTATGTTGGAGGCGCTATATAAATACAAGTTGTGTGTGTCATACTGCCTGCACTAACTGGGGAGATGTTACCGTGTGGATGAGAAAACAAGCTCCCAGCCAAACCATTCCTCAAACAAATGACCTAACTTAATTCGTAAATCATTGACTCCCGATGAAACAACAACACACTTTCATACCGCACCTTTCAACATGGACATGCGTCCAATGGTGCTTGGCTGGTGTACAATCAGGCAACCCTGTGTAATAGAAACATAGAAACATAGAAAATAGATGCAGGAGTAGGCCATTCAGCCCTTCGAGCCTGCACCGCCATTCAATGAGTTCATGGCTGAACATGAAACTTCAGTACCCCATTCCTGCTTTCTCGCCATACCCCTTGATCCCCCGAGTAGTAAGGACTTCATCTAACTCCCTTTTGAATATATTTAGTGAATTGGCCTCAACTACTTTCTGTGGTAGAGAATTCCACAGGTTCACCACTCTCTGGGTGAAGAAGTTTCTCCTCATCTTGGTCCTAAATGGCTTACCCCTTATCCTCAGACTGTGACCCCTGGTTCTGGACTTCCCCAACATTGGGAACATTCTTCCTGCATCTAACCTGTCTAAACCCATCAGAATTTTAAACGTTTCCATGAGATCCCCTCTCATTCTTCTGAACTCCAGTGAATACAAGCCCAGTTGATCCAGTCTTTCTTGATAGGTCAGTCCCACCATCCCGGGAATCAGTCTCGTGAATCTTTGCTGTACTCCCTCAATAGCAAGAATGTCCTTCCTCAAGTTAGGAGACCAAAACTGTACACAATACTCCAGGTGTGGCCTCACCAAGGCTCTGTACAACTGTAGCAACACCTCCCTGCCCCTGTACTCAAATCCCCTCGCTATGAAGGCCATTTGCTTTCTTAACCGCCTGCTGTACCTGCATGCCAATCTTCAATGACTGATGTACCATGACATCCAGGTCTCGTTGCACCTTCCCTTTTCCTAATCTGTCACCATTCAGATAATAGTCTGTCTCTCTGTTTTTACCACCAAAGTGGATAACCTCACATTTATCCACATTATACTTCATCTGCCATGCATTTGCCCACTCACCTAACCTATCCAAGTCACTCTGCAGCCTAATAGCATCCTCCTCGCAGCTCACACTGCCACCCAACTTAGTGTCATCTGCAAATTTGGAGATACTGCATTTAATCCCCTCGTCTAAATCATTAATGTACAATGTAAACAGCTGGGGCCCCAGCACAGAACCTTGCGGCACCCCACTAGTCACTGCCTGCCATTCTGAAAATAACCCGTTTACTCCTACTCTTTGCTTCCTGTCTGACAACCAGTTCTCAATCCACGTCAGCACACTACCCCCAATCCCATGTGCTTTAACTTTGCACATTAATCTCTTGTGTGGGACCTTGTCGAAAGCCTTCTGAAAGTCAAAATATACCACATCAACTGGTTCTCCTTTGTCCACTTTACTGGAAACATCCTCATAAAATTCCAGAAGATTTGTCAAGCATGATTTCCCTTTCACAAATCCATGCTGACTTGGACCTATCATGTCACCATTTTCCAAATGCGCTGCAAGCTTCTTCTCATACTCCATTTTCCCTGCCCTAATCAAACCCTTTGTCCTCCTCTGCTGAGTTCTAAATTTCTCCCAGTCCCCGGGTTCGCTGCTATTTCTGGCCAATTTGTATGCCACTTCCTTGGCTTTAATACTATCCCTGATTTCCCTCGATAGCCACGGTTGAGCCACCTTCCCTTTTTTATTTTTACGCCAGACAGGAATGTACAATTGTTGTAATTCATCCATGCGGTCTCTAAATGTCTGCCATTGCCCATCCACAGTCAACCCCTTAAGTATCATTCGCCAATCTATCCTAGCCAATTCACGCCTCATACCTTCAAAGTTACCCTTCTTTAAGTTCTGGACCATGGTCTCTGAATTAACTGTTTCTTTCTCCATCCAAATGTAGAATTCCACCATATTATGGTCACTCTTCCCCAAGGGGCCTCGCACAACGAGATTGCTAATTGATCCTCTCTCATTACACAACACCCAGTCTAAGATGGCCTCCCTCCTAGTTGGTTCCTCGACATATTGGTCCAGAAAACCATCCCTTATGCACTCCAGGAAATCCTCCTCCACCGTATTGCTTCCAGTTTGGCTAGCCCAATCTATGTGCATATTAAAGTCACCCATTATAACTGCTGCACCTTTATTGCATGCACCCCTAATTTCCTGTTTGATGCCCTCCCCAACATCATCGATCAGAGTCTGCTTCTGCAGTGAACGGTGAAGAAACAGGAAATGCAAGCGAGGAGACTGACATCAACTGTCGGGTTGCTTTGAGAGCTGCTGTTTCTCCCCCGCTGCCCCCTCCCCCCCCCCCAGCCCTAGTCCGTCCCACAGAGCTAAGTCAGGACACGAATGAGTCAGAGTCCCGGAATAATAGCAGCTCTTGTTTTTGATCGTTCACACTCCACACTGAAGCCATCTTACTGACCAGGTTCACCGTCCAGCGTCTCTGGGGCTCCGGGTTCACCGTCCAGTGTCTCTGGGGCTCCGGGTTCACCGTCCAGTGTCTCTGGGGCTCCGGGTTCACTGTCCAGTGTCTCTGGGGCTCATGGTTCACCGTCCAGTGTCTCTGGGGTTCCGGGTTCACCGTCCAGCGTCTCTGGGGCTCCGGGTTCACCGTCCAGTGTCTCTGGGGTTCCGGGTTCACCGTCCAGTGTCTCTGGGGCTCATGGTTCACCGTCCAGCGTCTCTGGGGCTCCGGGTTCACCGTCCAGTGTCTCGGGGGCTCCGGGTTCACCGTCCAGTGTCTCTGGGGTTCCGGGTTCACCGTTCAGCGTCTCTGGGGCTCCGGGTTCACCGTCCAGCGTCTCTGGGGCTCCGGGTTCACCGTCCAGCGTCTCTGGGGCTCCGGGTTCACCGTCCAGCGTCTCTGGGGCTCCGGGTTCACCGTCCAGCGTCTCTGGGGCTCCGGGTTCACCGTCCAGCGTCTCTGGGGCTCCGGGTTCACCGTCCACTGTCTCTGGGGCTCCGGGTTCACCGTCCAGCGTCTCTGGGGCTCCGGGTTCACCGTCCAGCGTCTCTGGGGCTCCTGGTTCACCGTCCAGCGTCTCTGGGGCTCCGGGTTCACCGTCCACTGTCTCTGGGGCTCCGGGTTCACCGTCCAGCATCTCTGGGGCTCCGGGTTCACCGTCCAGCGTCTCTGGGGCTCCGGGTTCACCGTCCAGTGTCTCTGGGGCTCCGGGTTCACCGTCCACTGTCTCTGGGGCTCCGGGTTCACCGTCCACTGTCTCTGGGGCTCCGGGTTCACCGTCCAGCGTCTCTGGGGCTCCGGGTTCACCGTCCAGCGTCTCTGGGGCTCCGGGTTCACCGTCCACTGTCTCTGGGGCTCCGGGTTCACCGTCCAGCGTCTCTGGGGCTCCGGGTTCACCGTCCAGCGTCTCTGGGGCTCCTGGTTCACCGTCCAGCGTCTCTGGGGCTCCGGGTTCACCGTCCAGCGTCTCTGGGGCTCCGGGTTCACCGTCCAGCGTCTCTGGGGCTCCTGGTTCACCGTCCAGCGTCTCTGGGGCTCCGGGTTCACCGTCCAGCGTCTCTGGGGCTCCACTTGATGAACAAACCAGCAACGATGGACAGGAAAAGAACCTGTGCTCCCTCAGCCTGCCCCACGCCACAGCGATGCCCTTGTGCTTCACCATACAGCCCCACCGGTTACAGCAGTCATGTTCGTGCAGACACCATCTGCCCGCAATACGCGATGTCCGCTCTAAACTTGCACCTCATGCTGAAACCATCATCCCTGCCTTTGTCGCCTCCAGAGTGCACTATTCCAACTTTCTCCTGGCTGGCCTTCCACCTTGCATCCTCTGTAAACTCAAGGTGATCCAAATGGCTGCTGTCTGTAGCCTAACTCACACCGAGTCCCGCTCACCCAGAACCCTCTGTGCTCGCTGGTCTATATCCTAACTCACACCGAGTCCTGCTCACCCAGCACCCTCTGTGCTCACTGGTCTATATCCTAACTCACACCGAGTCCTGCTCACCCAGCACCCTCTGTGCTCGCTGGTCTATATCCTAACTCACACCGAGTCCCGCTCACCCAGCACCCTCTGTGCTCGCTGGTCTATATCCTAACTCACACCGAGTCCTGCTCACCTAGCACCCTCTGTGCTCACTGGTCTATATCCTAACTCACACCGCGTCCCGCTCACCCAGCACCCTCTGCTCGCTGGTCTATATCCTAACTCACACCGAGTCCTGCTCACCCAGCACCCTCTGTGCTCGCTGGTCTATATCCTAACTCACACCGAGTCCTGCTCACCCAGCACCCTCTGTGCTCGCTGGTCTATATCCTAACTCACACCGAGTCCTGCTCACCCAGCACCCTCTGTGCTCGCTGGTCTATATCCTAACTCACAACTCACACCGAGTCCCGCTCACACAGCACCCTCTGTGCTCGCTGGTCTATATCCTAACTCACAACTCACACCGAGTCCCGCTCACCCAGCACCCTCTGTGCTCGCTGGTCTATATCCTAACTCACACCGAGTCCTGCTCACCTAGCACCCTCTGTGCTCACTGGTCTATATCCTAACTCACACCGAGTCCTGCTCACCTAGCACCCTCTGTGCTCACTGGTCTATATCCTAACTCACACCGAGTCCTGCTCACCCAGCACCCTCTGTGCTCGCTGGTCTATATCCTAACTCACACCAAGTCCTGCTCACCCAGCACCCTCTGTGCTCGCTGGTCTATATCCTAACTCACACCGAGTCCTGCTCACCCAGCACCCTCTGTGCTCGCTGGTCTATATCCTAACTCGCACCGAGTCCCGCTCACCCAGCACCCTCTGTGCTCGCTGGTCTGCATTGGCAACCGCTCGGTTTTTAAAATTCTCATCCTTGTTTTCAAATCCCTCCATGGTCTCCTCATCCCCTCCCGATGTCTGCAGCCTCCTGCAGCCCTACAACCCTCCGCGATCTCGGCGCTCCTCCAATTCTGACCTCTTGTTCATCCCTGATTTCCTTTGCCCCACTCTAGCCGGCTGTACTTTCAGCTGCCGAGGGCCTGAGTTCTGAAACTCCCTCCTTAAACCTCTCCACCTCTCTACCTCTCTCCTCTGATAAGACACTCCCGAAAATCTACCTCGTTGACCAAGCTTTTCATCACCTTTTCTAATCTCCTGATGTGGCTCGGTGTGAAACTTTGTCTGATAATCGCTCCTGTAAAGCGCCTTGGGACGATATTTAGCCACAACCTTGTCGAGTGACTTCAGGTGAATGCCCTGCTCAGAAATAGTAACACTGTAGGCTGCTCAATTACAGTATTTGTATAAAGGAGGAATTAATAAATAAACATAGGAACAGGAGGAGACCATCAGATGATGGCTGATCTGTGTTTTAACTCCATCTACCCGCCTTAATTCCATAACCCTCAATACCCTAGCCTAACAAATCGATCAGTTTGAAATTTTCAGTTGACACCCCCCCCCCCCCCCCCCCCCAGCCTCAACAGCTTTTTGAGGAGAGAGTCCCAGATTTCCAGCAGCCTTTGTGTGAAGAAGTGCTTCCTGATATCACCCCTGAATGGCCCAGCTCTAATTTTAAGGTTATATCCCCTTGTTCTGGACTCCTCCCACCCCACCAGAGGAAATAGTTTCTCCCTCGCGACCAAATCCTTTCAATCACCTTAAACACCTTGATTAGATCACCCCATATATTCAATGTGGTGTATGTAGCACACAAATCACTGACTCCACACGGTCTGGTGTAAGTCTAACTGCTGTGACCTTCGTCCTTTATTGTTCAGCTCCAGAGTGCCTCCCAGGTGTGGTGGTCAGCCTTATATAGCCTTTGTTACAGGTACTACCAGGGTTTCCCACCGCAGCGCCCTCTGTGGTGTGGCATAGTACTTACAATACATTTAAGGTACTGGGACGATACACACATCATTACATAACATTCAAGGCAATATACTAGAATTGAAAAGTGGAGAAGTTATCTTGAACTTGTAACAGTTCTGTGCTCCATGTTACAAAAAGGATATTGAGGCACTGGAGAAGGTGTGAAAAAGATTTACTAGAATGGTAGCAGAACTGAGAGGTTATAACTATCAGGAAAGATTGAGCAGGTTGGGGCTTTTTTCTCTGGAAAAGAGAAGGCTGAGAGGCAACCTAATACAGGTTGGACCTCTGTGGTCTGGCATTCTTGGGACCTGACCGTTGCCGAAACAGAGAATTTTCTGGACCACGGGAGGTCACGCCTTGCCTCGGCTTACCTGTCGACCGGGCTCGTGTGTGGTGTGTGTGTGTGTGTGTGTGTGTGTGTGTGTGCGCGCGAACGCTGGCAGCCTGGGGGTGGCTCCCTCAGCACCCACGCACGCACTCACTGACTGACAGCCGCTCCAGCCAATCGCCTCACACACTCACTGACTGACAGCCGCTCCAGCCAATCACCTCACATACACTGACTGACAGCCGCTCCAGCCAATCGCCTCACACACTCACAGACTGACAGCCGCTCCCAGCTGTCAAACACACTGATTTGGTGCTCGTTTTTTTTATAAACCCTCCTCTCCCTCAGGCCCAATAATGCTGAACCACAGATGTTTCCGGACGAGAGAGTTCCAGACCAGAGAGGTTCAACCTGTAGAGGAGCGGTTCGATAGGGTGGGCATAGAGAAGACGTCTCCACTTTTGGTGGAGTCCAGAACTAGAGGCCATAAGTACAAGACAGACACCAATAAATCAAATAGGGAATTCAGGAGAAACTTCTTCAGCAGACATTTTTTTCAGTGTCAGCCGTGGCTCAGTCAGAAGATTATGGGTTCAAATCCCACTCCAGAGACTTGAGCTCATAAATCTAGCTTGATGCTCCAGTGCAGTGCTGAGGGAGTGCTGTACTGTCAGAGGTGCCGTCTTTCAGATGAGATGTTAATCATCATCATAGACAGTCCCTCGGAATCGAGGAAGACTTGCTTCCAGTCTTAAAATGAGTCCTTAGGTGGCTGAACAGTCCAATATGAGAACCACAGTCCCTGTCACAGGTGGGACAGACAGTCGCTGAGGGCAGGGGAGGGTGGGACAGGTTTTCCGCACGCTCCTTCCACTGCCTGTACTTGGTTTCTGCATGCTCTCGGCGATGAGACTCAAGGTGCTCAGCGCCCTCCTGGATGCACTTCCTCCACTTCGGGCGGTCTTTGGCCAGGGACTCCCAGGTGTCGGTGGGGATGTTGCACTTTACCAGGGAGGCTTTGAGGGTGTCCTTGTAACGTTTCCTCTGCCCACCTTTGACTCATTTGCTGTGAAGGAGTTCCGAGTAGAGCGCTTGCTTTGGGAGTCCCGTGTCTGGCATGCGGACAATGTGGCCTGCCCAGCGGGGCTGGTCAAGTGTGGCCAGTGCTTCAATGCTGGGGATGTTGGCCTGATCGAGGACGCTAACGTTGGTGCATCTGTCCTCCCAGGGGATTTGTAGGATCTTGCGGAGACAGCGTTGATGGTATTTCTCCAGCAACTTGAGGTGTCTACTGTACATGGTCCAGGAGAGCGGGTATTACTACACGTTATACGAGGCCCCGTCTACCCTCTCAGGTGGATGCAAGTGGCACTATTTCGAAGAAGAGCAGGGGACTTGTCCCCGGTGTCCTGGCCAATATTTATCCCTTAACATAACAAAAACAGATTATCTGGTCATTATCTCATTGCTGTTTGTGGGAGCTTGCTGTGCGCAAATTGGCTGCTGTGTTTCCCACATTACAACAGTGACTACACTCCAAAAGTACTTCATTGGCTGTAAAGCGATTGAGATATCCGGTGGTCGTGAAAGGCGCTATATAAATCCAAGTCTTACCCACAGTGTTGAGAATGTGGAATGCGCTACCACAAGGAGTAGTTGAGGCGAATAGGATTTAAAGGACGGCTAGATAAACACATGATGGAGAAAGGTAGAGAAGGACTTGTTGATAAGGTTAGATGAAGGAGGGTGAGAGGAGGCTTGTGTGGAGCATAAATGCCAGCATGGACCAGTTAGGCCGAATAATCTGTTTCTGTGCTGTACGTTCGATATAATTCTTAGGTTCCAGAATTTAAAACCGCACATAGGACGATAAGTCAATTTAAAAAAAAAAAATAGGTGAAGACCTTGATCCATTTCAGTGATGGTCAGACAGTCATGTTAACGTTAAAATGGAACCGGAATCTGTCGCTGAAGTCCATAAGAAGGGCTCGCAGTTCTGGAGGTCACGGGGGTTAGGACTTAATGATGTTAATGAAAATAAATTCACATAGACTCTAGTAAAGTAAGAGAGACAACTGCATTGCTAACAGAGCTCTGGGAGAAGAGTTGAGATCCCACGATCTGTGAACACCTTCTCCCAGAGTGCCTTGTGCCGCGGGGTTATAAGCAGTTTACAGGGGGCGGAATACAATCATTTAAATTCATTTACATACAACCAATCAATCCATATGGCAACGCAATTCATTTACAGACAACTTTTTAGTCCCAGTGAAACCTGATAGCATGGCGCAAGTTTGGGGGCCCTTCCTCTGTATCATCTTTTGTGGTTAGTTATTCTGTTGCAAAGCTTTCTATGAAACAGTGGCTTGCACCTGGCCAGGAGTCACTTGTTGCTGCAGAGTTCATATCAGGGACAGCAGATAGGCTTCTTGGTATAAAGTTCATTTAGTGGTGGCTTGCCCCATCCTGCTTTGCTATGTCCGAAAATCCACTCCAACAGTGACGTGAATGCTCTCTCCTGTGAACATTGGGTAACGTTCTCTCTCTCTCTGTACATTGGGTAATGCTTTCTCTCTCTGTACATTGGGTAACACTCTCTCTCTCTCTCTCTCTCTCTCTGTACATTGGGTAACTCTCTCTCTCTCTCTCTCTCTCTCTACATTGGGTAATGCTCTCTCTCTCTCTCTCTCTGTACATTGGGTAATGCTCTCTCTCTCTCTGTACATTGGGGAACATAAGAACATAAGAAATAGGAGCAGGAGTAGGCCATACGGCCCCTCGAGCCTGCTCCGCCATTTAATACGATCATGGCTGATCCGATCATGGACTCAGCTCCACTTCCCTGTCTGCTCTCCATAACCCCTTATTCCCTTATCATTTAAGAAACTGTCTATTTCTGTCTTAAAGTTATTCAGTGACCCAGCTTCCACAGCTCTCTGATGCAGCAAATTCCACAGATTTACAACCCTCTGAGAGAAGAAATTTCTCATCTCAGTTTTAAATGCGCGGTCCCTTATTCTAAGATTATACCCCCTAGTTCTAATCTCCCCCATCAGAGGAAACATCCTCTCTGCATCCACCTTGTCAAGCCCCCTCATAATCTTATACGTTTCGATGAGATCACCTTTCATTTTTCTGAATTCCAAAAAGTAGAGGCCCAACCTACTCAACCTTTCCTCATAAGCCAACCCACTCATCTCCGGAATCAACCCAGTGAACCTTCTGTGAACTGTCTCCAAAGCAAGTATATCCTTTCATAAATACGGAAACCAAAACTGCATGCAGTATTCCAGGTGTGGCCTCATCAATACCTTATATAGCTGTAGCAAGACTTCCCTGCTTTTATACTCTATCTCCTTTGCAATAAAGGCCAAGATACCATTGGCCTTCCTGATTTCTTGCTGTACCTGCACACTCTCCTTTTGTGTTTCATGCACAAGTCCCCCCAGGTCCTGCTGTACTGAGGCACTTTGCAATCTTTCTCCATTTAAATAATAACTTGCCCTTTGATTTTTTTTCTGCCAAAGTGCATAACCTCACACTTTCCAACATTATACTCCATCTGCAAAATTTTTGCCCACTCATTTAGCCTGTCCATGTCCTTTTGCAGATTTTTTGTGTCCTCCTCACACATTGCTCTTCCTCCCATCTTTGTATCGTCAACAAACTTGGCTTCATTACACTCAGTCCCTTCTTCCAAGTCGTTGATATAGATTGTAAATAGTTGGGGTCCCAGCACTGATCCCTGCGGCACCCCACTAGTTACTGCTTGCCAATGCAAGAATGAACCATTTATCCCGACTCTCTGTTTTCTGTTCATTAGCCAATCCTCTATCCATGCTAATATATTACCCCAACCCTGTGAACCTTTATCTTGTGCAGTAACCTTTTATGTGGCACCTTGTAAAATGCCTTCTCGAAGTCCAAATGCACCATGTCCACTGGTTCCCCTTTATCCACCCTGTTCGTTACATCCTCATAGAATTCCAGCAAACTTGTCAAACATGACTTCCCGTTCATAAATCCATGCTGATTCTGCCTGACCGAATTTTGCTTTTCCAAATATACTGCTATTGCTTCTTTAATAATGGACTCCAACATTTTCCCAACCACAGATGTTAGGCTAACTGGTCTATAGTTTCCTGCTTTTTGTCTGCCTCCTTTTTTAAATACGCTCTCTCACTCTCTCTCTACATTGGGTAATGCTCTCTTTCTCTGTACATTAGGTAATGCTGTCTCTGTAGGTTATGTAATTCTTTCTCTCTCTGTACATTGGCTAATACACTCTCTGCACATTGGGTGACTCACTTTCTCTCTCTTTCTCTCTGTACATTGGGTGACTCTCTCTCTCTCTGTACATTGGGTGACTCTCTCTCTTTCTCTCTCTCTCCCTCTTTCTCTCTGTACATTGGGTAACGCTTTCTCTCTCTCTCTCCCTCTTTCTCTGTGTACATTGGGTAACGCTCTCTCTCTCTCTCTCTCTCTCTCTCTCTCTCTCTCTCTCTGTACATTGGGTAATGCTCTCTCTCTCTCTCTCTCTCTCTGTACATTGCGTAACGCTCTCTCTCTCTCTCTCTCTCTCTCTCTCTGTACATTGGGTAATGCTCTCTCTCTCTCTCTCTGTACATTGCGTAACGCTCTCTCTCTCTCTCTCTCTCTCTCTGTACATTGGGTGACTCTCTCTCTCTCTCTCTCTGTACATTGGGTGACTCTCTCTCTTTCTCTCTCTCTCCCTCTTTCTCTCTGTACATTGGGTAACGCTTTCTCTCTCTCTCTCTCCCTCTTTCTCTGTGTACATTGGGTAACGCTCTCTCTCTCTCTCTCTCTCTCTCTCTCTCTCTCTGTACATTGGGTAATGCTCTCTCTCTCTCTCTCTCTCTCTCTCTCTGTACATTGCGTAAC
Source organism: Pristiophorus japonicus (assembly GCF_044704955.1). Taxonomy (NCBI): domain Eukaryota; kingdom Metazoa; phylum Chordata; class Chondrichthyes; family Pristiophoridae; genus Pristiophorus; species Pristiophorus japonicus. The sequence continues at coordinate 3,967,568 of NC_092010.1, forward strand.
GCTCTCTCTCTCTCTCTCTCTCTCTCTCTCTCTGTACATTGGGTAATGCTCTCTCTCTCTCTCTCTCTCTCTCTCTCTCTGTACATTGGGTAACTCTCTCTCTCTGTCTCTCTGTACATTGCGTAACTCTCTTTCTCTCTCTCTCTCTCTTTACATTGGGTAACGCTCTCTCTCTCTCTCTCTCTCTCTCTCTGTACATTGGGTAACGCTCTCTCTCTCTCTCTCTCTCTCTCTCTCTTTACATTGGGTAACGCTCTCTCTCTCTCTCTCTCTCTTTCTCTCGCTCTCTCTCTCTGTACATTGGGTAACGCTCTCTCTCTCTCTCTCTCTACATTGGGTAATACTCTCTCTCTCTCTCTCTCTCTCTCTCTCTCTCTCTCTCTGTACATTGGGTAACGCTCTCTCTCGCTCTCTCTCTCTGTACATTGGGTAATGCTCTCTCTCTCTCTCACTCTCTCTCTCTCTCTCTGTCTCTCTCTCTGTACATTGGGTAACGCTCTCTCTCTCTCTCTATCTATCTCTGTACATTGGGTAACGGTCTCTCTCTCTCTCTCTCTCCATTGGGTAACGCGCTCTCTCTCTCTCTCTCTCTGTCTGTACATTGGGTAACGCTCTCTCTCCCTCTCTCTGTACATTGGGTAACGCTCTCTCTCCCTCTCTCTCTACATTGGGTAATGCGCTCTCTCTCTCTCTCTCTCTGTCCATTGGGTAACGCTCTCTCTCTCTCTCTCTCTGTACATTGGGTAACGCTCTCTCTCTCTCTCTCTCTCTGCATTGGGTAACGCTCTCTCTCTCTATCTATCTCTGTACATTGGGTAATGCTCTCTCTCTCTCTCTCTCTCTCTCTCTCTCTGTACATTGGGTAACGCTCTCTCTCTCTCTCTCTCTCTCTCTGCATTGGGTAACGCTCTCTCTCTCTATCTATCTCTGTACATTGGGTAATGCTCTCTCTCTCTCTTTCTGTACATTGGGTAATGCTATCTCTCTCTCTCTCTCTCTCTCTATCTCTGTACCTTGGGTAATGCTCTCTCTCTCTCTATCTATCTCTGTACATTGGGTAATGCTCTCTCTCTCTCTCTCTCTCTATCTCTCTCTCTCTCTGTACATTGGGTAATGCTCTCTCTCTCTCTCTCTGTACAATGGGGAACATAAGAAATAGGAGCAGGAGTAGGCCATACGGCTCCTCGAGCCTGCTCCGCCATTTAATACGATCATGGCTGATCCGATCATGGACTCAGCTCCACTTCCCTGTCTGCTCTCCATAACCCCTTATTCCCTTATCGTTCAAGAAACTGTCTTTCTGTCTTAAAGTTATTCAATGACCCAGCTTCCACAGCTCTCTGATGCAGCAAATTCCACAGATTTACAACCCTCTGAGAGAAGAAATTTCTCATCTCAGTTTTAAATGCGCGGTCCCTTATTCTAAGATTATACCCCCTAGTTCTAGTCTCCCCCGTCAGAGGAAACATCCTCTCTGCATCCACCTTGTCAAGCCCCCTCATAATCTTATACGTTTCGATGAGATCACCTTTCATTCTTCTGAATTCCAAAGAGTAGAGGCCCAACCTACTCAACCTTTCCTCATAAGCCAACCCCCTCATCTCCGGAATCAATCCAGTGAACCTTCTGTGAACTGTCTCCAAAGCAAGTATATCCTTTCATAAATACGGAAACCAAAACTGCATGCAGTATTCCAGGTGTGGCCTCATCAATACCTTATATAGCTGTAGCAAGACTTCCCTGCTTTTATACTCTGTCCCCTTTGCAATAAAGGCCAAGATACCATTGGCCTTCCTGATTTCTTGCTGTACCTGCACACTCTCCTTTTGTGTTTCATGCTCAAGTCCCCCCAGGTCCTGCTGTACTGAGGCACTTTGCAATCTTTCTCCATTTAAATAATAACTTGCCCTTTGATTTTTT
>NC_092010.1:3974487-3975563 GCF_044704955.1 Pristiophorus japonicus
CTCTGTACATTGGGTCGCTCTCTCTCTCTCTGTACATTGGGTAACGCTCTCTCTCTCTCGCTCTCTCTCTCTCTCTCTCTCTCTCTCTCTCTCTGTACATTGGGTAACGCTCTCTCTCTTCTCTCTCTCTTTGTACATCGGGTAACCCTCTCTCTCTCTCTCTCTCTCTCTGTACATTGGGTAACGCTCTCTCTCTCTCTCTCTGTATATTGGGTAACGCTCTCTCGCTCTCTCTCTCTCTGTACATTGGGTAACGCTCTCTCTCGCTCTCTCTCTCTCGCTCTCTCTCTCTGTACATTGGGTAACGCTCTCTCTCTCTCTCTCTCTCTCTCTCTCTCTCGCTCTCTCTCTCTCTCTGTACATTGGGTAACGCTCTCTCTCTCTCTCTCTCTCTCTCTCTCTCTCTACATTGGGTAACGTTCTCTCTCGCTCTCTCTCTGTACATTGGGTAACGCTCTCTCTCTCTCTCTCTCTCTCTCTCTGTACATTGGGTAACGCTCTCTCTCTCCTCTCTCTCTGTACTTGGGTAACGCGCTCTCTCTCGCTCTCTCTCGCTCTCTCTCGCTCTCTCTCGCTCTCTCTCGCTCTCTCCTCTCTCGCTCTCTCGCTCTCTCTCGCTCTCTTTCTCTCTGTACATTGGGTAATGCTCTCTCTCTCTCTCTCTCTCTGTACATTGGGTAATGCTCTCTCTCTCTCTCTCTCTCTCTGCACATTGGGTAACTCTCTCTCTCTACATTGGGTAACGCTCTCTCTCTCTCTCTCGCTCTCTCTCTCTCGACATTGGGTAACGCTCTCTCTCTCTCTCTCTCTCTCTCTCTGTACATTGGGTAACTCTCTCTCTCTCTCTCTCTCTCTCTATCTGTACATTGGGTCACGCTCTTTCTCTCTCTCTCTCTCTCTCTCTCTCTCCCTCTCTATACATTGGGTAACGCGCTCTCTCTCTCACTCTCTCTCTCTCGCTCTCGCGCTCTCTCTCTTCTCCTCTCGCGCTCTCTCTGTACATTGGGTAACGCTCTCTCTCTCTCTCTCGCTCTCTGTACATTGGGTAACGCGCTCTCGCATCGCTCGCTCTCTCT